>NW_010123888.1:5625-6955 GCF_000699245.1 Pterocles gutturalis
AAATTGCTCCATTTTGTGGACAGTATTTTAGGTTAAATGCAGAGGGGGAACAAACTGGGCTGAATGTGGAGACAGGGTTGCAAGTGACAGAGTTGCACAAGCTGAAGCTGAGGGTTTGTGCATGCCTTCTTGGCAAAGATCATCTTGCTCAAGGTCTGAACACAACTTCTGTCCTTGGGCTATCTAGACCTCCAGCATCAGAGCTTTCCCCTGGTTGGAGTGGGATGCACAAAGCCATTCAATCCCCAGAATTGCTGCTCCTGCTTTCTGTAAAAGCAGGGTGTCTTCACAGGCACTGTCGTACCTTGCTTTCTCCAAAGCATCACAAGTGATTCAAGACCAGGTCCCATCAGTTCCCAGCCTTCACTTCACTTCAGCCAAAAGCAGGGAAGATGAGACTTCTCTTTTATGCTTGTTGAGCCTTCAGATATTCACTAAAAGTTTCCCCTTCCGTTTCAGTCTCTGAAGGCTCCCATGACTCTTGGCTCGGCAACATCACCCCATCAAACACAGAGCCTCAGTACAGAGGAGATGCAAATGCTTGTGTTACCTGTATGGACCGACTGATTTACAGCTTTGCATTGCAGAGGTTATTGCAAGTGTAAAATGGCTACTCATTCCTCAGACCTTATCGCCACAATAAAAATCTCTCCCTGCATTTCACCAGGAATTGAAGCCACTACATCCTTTGCTGCCATAGCCTGCAGCATTTCACCCCTCTTCTGTCTCCCTTTGAGCCAAATGCATGTTCTTGCCAGACATCGAGGCAGCTTCCTGGTGTATCAACAGTAAACTGGTGTTTCCAATAGGTCTGGCTTAATGGGACTTATTATTTGTTGAGTACTGGCAAAAGGCTACACTGAGAACAAGGTGCAAAGTACTTGCATGCTCTGAGAGGTTCACAAGATATGCTGGCAAAGCCAAGCCATGCTGGAAAGCTCGAGGAAGGAATGACTCAGGGTAATGCAATTGAACCCTTAAGGAGGGATGTGCTGTGAGAAGTACGGTGATTTGGCAAAGCAGGTTGGGAAGTTGTAATGTTTGGAAAATCAAAGGTCCACATGGACCAACAGACTAGGGCAAGTCGCTGTTGGCAGCAGTATTAACACCAGCCAGATGGGATTCCCCAGCTCAGGAGATGTGGTGCCCATTTCTGTCTCACCCAGATGGGTAAAGCCTTTGGTGGGAATCCAGAGCAAGACCTTCTGGATAATGCATGGTGAGAAATCTCTGCTGCTCTGTCCCCCACACCTTAGGAGAGCTGTAGCTGGGGCTGAAATGAAAAAGCTTTAAGGAGAGCCACTGGGAAGATGGAAATTAGTTCTTTCCC
>NW_010123888.1:6986-14818 GCF_000699245.1 Pterocles gutturalis
CTTTTGGAGAGGCAATATGAATGAGGAGGGTGGGAAAAGACAAAAATTGTTGTGATAAAATCATGTGGCCAAGTGGGAGGGTAAGACGTGGACTGAAAAACAAAAGACTAAAGGCAGGTTTTAGAAAATAAGTACAGGAATTTGGTATAGTAGAAAACCAGAGAAAGGATTAACCAAAGTAACAGAGTCCTTGGATCCAGTATTTCATCATGGTGAGTGAGGGACGTTCTCCTTATGGGCTGCGCGTGCAGTATCATTACCACTGACTCAGATTAACACTGGAAATCCTGGCAGCTTTACATGCACCTGGGGACTCAGAAGTCTGAATCTGGGTTTTGCAGCTTAAGCTGCTTTCCAGAGGTGAGGCACAGAAAATCACCGGAAGGTGCCTGGGTCCTGTTAGCAGTCACCAAACGCTGCCCATCTACAGCACTTCCCACTGCAGGGCCCGTAGGCTCACAACTCTGATAGTAGACCTTGGACCCTCGTCGTGCCAGAACAGCTTGTCTGTCCTAATGATCAGAGACTTCTGGCTTGTCTGTCTGCTGTAGCTTGGCTCATTCCTGGTTCTGCTACCCTGACTCGCATAGTCCTTGGGGTTTCCACCTTTCTTGTGTGCCTATGAACACCTCTCCTCACAACAATGGGGACTGAAGGAGCCGGTCTTGTGGAAATCCCTTCCGCTCCCCAGAAATATCAGGACTGTTCCAGGGATTTATGTATTGCAATGCATGGTTTTTCTCTGGTGAGATCTAACAGCATCTAAAGTGGTGAGAAAGATCGGGGGTTTGCCCTATTTGCAGCTTCCTATGGATTCGCTAACCTTTCCTACTTTTTTAACTGCTAGGTTGTTAAAAAGGAGCGTATACAAGCCAGATCTTGCAGTCCTTACTCAAGTTCACAGTGACCTTGTCTGAGAACAGATTACAGGACTTGTTCTGGTTTTAAATAGCCAATGAACTGTGTCGAACAAGCAGGGAATAAGGGTTTTAGTAACTCACCCAAATGTAACACCTAAAACTATGCTCTGGTAAAGTAACAGAGAAAACTCAAAATGAACTTAACTTTCATTTAGTAAAATACTAGTTTTACTTTTTTTTAAAAAAAAAGCTGGCTGCTGATTTGTTTTTCTTTTGTAGAGCTCCCAGCAATCTCACAAGCTCTCATTTTCTAGGGTGTGGGGGGTTTTTTTGTATAATAGTGATGCTCAGGTGGTTTAAATAAGGCTAGATTAAAACATCCAGTGTTTGGGGGATTACCTAACCACTGTCACCTGAACATTACTCTTTGTCTCCATTTCAGGTCCCAAACTTCATCAACACAACACTCCCACCCCATGAACAGGTGACGGCTCAGGAGATAGACAGCTACTTCAGACAGGAGCTCATCTACAAGAGGAACGAGAGGATGGGGAAGAGAGTGATGGCTCTTCTAAGGGAGAACACAGATAAGAGCTTCTTCTTTGCCTTTGGAGCAGGTATGGTGTGAATTCCTCTGTTTTACTTGGTTATTGTGATGGGAGTAAAGTGGTTTGAGTACTTCAGGATTTTGCCTTTGGTCCTGCCAGAAGATTTCTTCAGGTGACTTACCTTGAAGCAGAAAGGTTTTTATCCATCTAAAGCTGTCCGAGTTGGTGCAGGAGGTAGGTCAGGGTCCAGCTTGGCTGGGGACAGGCTGCACTCCTTTGATTGCTGTCAGACTGTAGAAATGTGAAGCTGTTAGTGCTTTTCATGGTGTTGTGTTTGTTCCCTTCCTCACCCAAGAGTGTGGGCTTCTGGGGCTATATTTGGACCATAGTTGTGTTTGTGTCTGCAGGTGTAGGAGCTGATTGAAGTGCCTTTGAATTTGCAAGCTCAGGTACTGAGAGTGGTGAGCTCCTGTGAATGCAAGCTTTGTGCGGGCACGTCTGCGTGGCGCAGGGTCTGTGGTTTCAAACCTTCTGGAGCTCCTGTAGTTACACTTTTTCGATGGGTGACTTTGCTACTTTGGTGGTATGTCTTTACAGACTGGCTGGTTTTGGACCTTGCACGAGTGCATGAGTTGTGTGTAGCTAAATGCCAGCTTTTTGGATCATTAAGTAAAAATCCGATGTGTCCCTCTGCCTGTTTTAATTCTCTCCATGAGAGGTCACAAAGATGTCTGTAGTACTTCTGTGAGTCTGTAACAGTACATGCTACTGCCCTTTCTCTCCCTTTTTAGTTTTTTTTCTCTTTCTAATGGAATTCACATTTCTGTGTGATAAGAGTATAAATAATAACTGTTCAGGCCCCAGTTCAGCAGAATCCTGAGCGCCGGCTTAAGTGGGTCTTTGAGCTCCCTTGACTTCAAGGCAGCCCAAGATTGTCGTGCTGAGAACTGATCCGCTCCTCCTGCTCCCTCTCCCTGACAATGTCTCATTTTTGACAGAACTTTGCGTCTCATCCAATTGCTCTCGCTATGAACTTTGGAAACAACTTGGCTTTTGCTACTCACTTCAGTGGGAATTTTGATTAAAGACTGCGGGGTTTAGTAAAAATACATGCATTTTGGTGCATTTATTTTTTGAGTGTATCCAGACTGAATTTTCCCAAGCTTATTTAATCTCAAGCTTGTCTGATATTTCTGTCTGAGGAGTTTTGCTTAACTGCTTTTACAGTGGGAAAATATATAACGGTGGTTCATAATGGGACAGGAATTCATAAAAAAATCTTATTTATCAGAGATTATTGAACATGATGGTTTTGGAAGTCCCTTAACCAATACATACTAGATCAGGGAGGATAAATTGGGCATCATTGCCCATTTCCGTTCATAATTGGACAGGAATTCATAAAAAAATCTTATCAGAGATTATTGAACATGATGGTTTTGGAAGTCCCTTAACCAATACATACTAGATCAGGGAGGATAAATTGGGCATCATTGCCCATTTCCCCTGCTCTGTACATGCTTTTCCTGGGCATCAGTTACAGACTGTGGCTTGAGACGGGATCTGGATGGGTCATGGATCCAATCCACTGCAGCCATTTGTATGTGCTAATAACAAATTAAGCAAATGGATGCTTATTACACCTTGCTTTCCATAGAAAGTCACATCGTCCCCATGGGAGAGCATCTACCTGGAACTCCCAGGCAGCATCACTTGGGCTATCTGGCTTATAAACAGCAAGTCTTGTTTTGTCCTTTAATCTCCATTTTTGGTGATGTTGAAAAGCACCTTTGTTGCTGGGTTATTTCTTTTTCATGGCACTGCCTGTAGCAGAACAGAGCAGACATATGCAGTAGGATTTATTGAAAAACAGGGCGCGGGAGATGCTGAGGAACACTTTTTGATTTGGGTTTTTGTTCCAGCATCCCTTTGGCCTTTCTCACTAAAGCAGGCCATCTCTGCAGGCTATCCTGCCTTTAAGTACAATTAATTCCTGCTCTCTTCTCTGCAGTGTTTTTTCTTCATGTAGTAAATGATGAGAAAATTATTCTTCAGTGCTAAACTTTTTATGTGGCCGAAAAGAAAGCAAGTTAATTTTCTCTTGTGATTCAAATGCAGTTCGTTGGGTGTTTGGTTTGGTTTGGGTTTTTTGTCACACACTGAACTAAAAGAGTGGTTTTCATTGACACATTTTGTATTTTGCATTCTTATAGCTACTTCTTGAATTTTAAGGGTTTTTTTGGTATGTGCTTGGGTTGTGAATTCAAATTGTTTTCTAAAACCTTGAGGGTTTGGGTTTGATTTTTCTAAAAGTGAAGGGTGTTTTTGGTGAAAGTTGAGGCTTTCACACATTCCCATGAACATGAAGCGCAAAATGTTAGGAATGCACCTTTGGTTAGGACAGGCATGACAGTGTCTGCAGGAGTGCGTTTGCTCTCAGAACAGTGCAAAATTATTTCACGTCATTTAAGATTCTGCATATTTAAGACTAACCTGATGGAAGGGGAATAATTTGAAACAAATATTCTGGATAATGTATTCCAAAAGGTATTTGTCTTATTCTAAGCATGATCTCTGCGCTATGTACTCCAAAAGGTATTGGTCTTACTCTAAGCATGATCTCTGCATTAATCCATTTGCTTTGAGGCTATTGGAACTAATGAATTGCTCATAATTAAATTATGTGTGTATATTAGGAATTGGTTTCCAAATGTCATAATGTCTATCATAGTTTCTGGGAAAGGAAGAATTGGATAAAACTCTGCTGGCAAATAAAATTAGGATAATAAGTATTTTCCTGAATAAGAAAATAAGCCTCTTATGAGAAGAGCACCTTGGGAAAACTTCACCAAAAGCAATGTTACGGACAGGGGCTGCTGTGGGAGGGAGTCCCAACCCCTGCATGATGATTCATTTGAACTCAGTGGCATCCTGTAATTTGCAGGTATAGCTGGAGCCAAGGGGCTTGGGGTCAGGGTCCTACCCTGAAGACAGCCCTCCCGAGCAGAGCCTTGCCTGGTTGCTCTGGTGGACTCCCCAAGGAGAGCTAGACCTTGTGGAAACTGTTCTAGTTAGGTTTGCCTGGCTTTTGCACAGCTGCATCTAGTAACTGAAGCTCTGAGTGCTGTCCTCATCTTGGTTTGTCCCCAAGGGGAGACAGACCTCGTTGGAAACTTCTATAGTTAAGTTTGCCTGGCTTTTGCACAGCTGCATCTAGTAACTGAAGCTCTGAGTGCTGTCCTCATCTTGGTTTGAGATGCTAGTGCCATGGATAGGTAGTTCAGTAGTGTCTAGCACTGAATTAGTATAATGAGCTCAAGTAAGCCAGGAGACACCATGCAGATGTCTCTGCAGTTACGGTCTGGTTTGGTTCTGCATATCTTCCTCAATGACTGCAGCATTTTAGAGACTCCTCCAGGTGTATGTACTGTTGTTTAGAACCAAAATAAACCCCCAAACCAACAAAAAAAACCAAATGCGAACCACACACAGGTGTCACTGTGACCAAAAGCAGTAGTTTACAGGATGCAAACCATGGCTGGCTTCAGCTGTAGCACAAGATGACAATATCCTGGCTGCATGGTGGTGCAGGAGCCCAACGCTGCTGAGTTGGAGGTCAGCAGAAAGTGTGGTCAGTGTCGTGGGTTTGGACTGGCAGAAATCCCTTCTGGATTGAAACATGGTAAAGCCTTGTCCCTGTAATGGAAAAAAAAAAAAGTACTTTACCATCAAAAAAAACGTAGCTTATCCAGTGTAAGCTGAATTTCCACGTGGCTGGATGAAAACATGTGGCTGGAAGGGGGTACAGGTCAGGGCACCATTGGAAGCATCCCCACTGGTTTCAGATGGAAAAGAATCAAACCCAAGGGAAAAGGCAAGAAATAAAAATTGCATGGAAATTGGTGCAGAGTGCCACTCAGGTGCAGCAGGAGTGACCCTGGGAAAAGCACTGCTGATTTTCTGGAGAGTGCCTGTTTCCCAGTACGGCCATTGGGCTGACTGGGGTATAACTGGCAATTCAGGTGCCGGTGCAGCTCTGCATGTTTATGGCCTCGTTATGAGCTATTTTATACATAGTATTTCTACCTTCTTCACCCTGCCTTGCTTTTAAATGAAGGCTGAACAAAATCTTTCATCAGTTATTTTTTTCTGTAGAAAATTGGGCATTTAGGGAAAACAGAATTTTTCTGTTTGTTTCTGGAAAAAGTAAGTCCACTTCTTGTAGGTGTCAATTAAACTCCCAAGTGCTTGGGTGTCATTGTTCTCTTTAAACTGGGATTCCCAGTTAAACTGGTTTGCTGTGTACCACTTACAGCTGAGCTGCAAAAACATTGTGGGGCATTGTAGGAGAGGTGGTTCAGAGTCTGGTCCATAACTGAGCACAGGCTGTGACCCATCAAATGGACAAGTGAAGGAGTGGTAAGGGGACAGGCATTTGAATATCCATGCAAGCTGAGAGAAAACAGTTTTTTACATCCACAAAGTGAAGCAAAGCATTTTTATGCTGTTGAAAGATACTTTTGTTGTTGTTGTTCTAGTCAGATATGTTAAAACAAAAGAATTACACAAGTCTAAATGGAGTGTTTTCCATTTTTAAAAATAAAAAGTAGACTTCTCAATAGATTTCCTCTTTCCCCATCTTCCATGGTATTACTCACAATTTAAATGCATTGGAGCAGTTCAGCCTTTTCATTTATTCCTTTATAAAACATGCAGAAGTGAAAATAGCCATTTATTCTTTCTACTTTCATTTCTTTCTGCTCTCCAAGAAAAATACAGGTTTTGGGTAAAATGGGACCAAGGTCTATACCCAGCTTTGTACACTTCATTCTTCTCCTGCCAGGGTTTACCGTATTCAGACTTAATGTGAAAATCTCACCATACCTATATTCACAGTAACTGGACTCTGGTAGTGAAACAGCTTTTATTGTTTGTGCAGTTAAATCATATTTTTCAGGTAACAGACATGGTGATTTTTCCCCTTTGAATGAATAAAAGTAGCTAAACAGAGTACTTTCAAGTAAAATTTGAGAGTTTGCTTGGGTTTTGGGTTTTCAAAATCCATCCTGGATTGCTAGGAATTATTGATCCATAATAACAATGAAGCGCCTTAAACCTGATATATACAGGCCATTTATAAAGGTCTATTTACAGTCAAGAAAGAGACGCAGCCAAGAGCACATGGGCTGTTAAAAAGAGTTAATATTTTGGCAACTAAGACTATACACATGAAGTCAATGTTTAAGAAAAAATCACTCTGGTTTATTTCATTTTTATGAGCAAATAATTTTCAAGTAACACTTATGATAACAGATGGTTAAATTTATGTCTGCAGTTAATTTGAACGATAATTTCCTTAGGATGTTTTACTTGCTTGCGTTTCTTTCTTTCTCTCTTTCTTTTATGAGAGCTGTCAGTTTTGTAGCTGAGAGCTTGATTTACTGCTTGAGAAATTCGGATGCTGCTCCAGTTCATGATGTTTATTAGCAGCCAAATCAGTAGGCTTTAAGACAGTGGGTTTGGTTGTTTAAAATAATAAATATATCATGGAGAATATTCTTTTAGTGCTGAGAAAGAGAGTTGAAATGCAAGTACCGTAGGATCTCCCACAGCAAGGAGGGAATCAAACCATCTCTGGACCACAGTCCTGCAGTGGAGGAAGGTACGTGTTCTCCCACCCCACCAGGTCTGGGCACCCTCCTGCATCCGAGAGGTCAGAGAAGGACCGGGCTGTTGTCCACTGTGTGATGCAAACCAGAGCAGACTGGTGACCACAGCTCCTAATAAAGTTAGAGTGTTAACAGGGATCGATGTGTGTGAAAGTCATCTCTACTGTACTCGGCTGTAGGCTGAGGTGGCTGAGATTAGGGACCTACTTGTTGATGGATTAGGTTTAAATTTCTGAGATGTTCTTCAAGGAAAAAAATTATACAGGCTCTGTTGTCAATGTCTCTGTGCTCCCATGAAAGCAGAGGAATTTGTCCCAGAGTGGGAAGAGCAGAAGTAGATTTTAGAATCATAGAATCATTAAGGTTGGAAAAGACCTCAAGGATCATCAAGTCCAACGTCTATGCTCAGAGCAGGTGAATTCCCTCCCCACCCTGCAGGGTTTTCTCAGTCAGCATTGGGCAGGCAGTATGATTCTGATCATCATAAACTAGACTGTTAACAATAACTATAGAATTGTAGAATAGTTTCGGTTGGAAGGGACCTCTAAAGGTCATCTAGTCCAACCTTCCAAACAATAATGTTCCCTATTGTTTGCAAAGTCTTTTGTGCCCAGTGTTTCTTCATAATGGGACTCAGAAGTGGGTTGTGCTGTGTTTTCACTAGGGAGAGAATTGTTCAACTTTTCTGTAGGATGGGGTTGGTGTGGGAGCACAGAGAACATAAAAATCTCCTTTTCCGAGTCCTCAGCTTCAGC
>NW_010123888.1:14846-18322 GCF_000699245.1 Pterocles gutturalis
GCCAAGGGGAATTTCAGCATATGTAATTTTGGATGGTGGAGATACCAAAGACAGAACAGGCTCACCGTTCACCTTCTGGGATAAGTAGAGACTGTCAGGTGTCGCCCGGATGACTCAGGTCTTGCATGGTCTTGATCACCGTTGAGATGTGCTTATTTTTCTCCAAAAACTAAAGAGCGCCTGAGGAGATACCCGGATGATGTAGCTGTCTTGAACATGCTTCATCCACAGCTAAAAAGGAGACCACAACTGAGATGAAACATGATGGCTGTTGAATTTGGGTAGAGGGGGAAGATGGGGGAAATACAGGTGGGATTTTTCTGACACTGGATACTGTATTTGTACTTACTAGTTTGGGAAAGGAAAGGAAATGATGGATACTGTACACAGCTTAAACACAAGTAATTAAAATCCAGAGAGCCTTTGTGAAAGCCATTAGCACCTGCCACCAGATCTGGCACTTGGTTCACATGTGTTACTTGAAGGCGTTTTTTCTAAAAGGAAATGTCTTGAGGCCGCCATCCAACTGCACACTGAGGACTCGGGATTTACAGATGTTGAATATGCAAATAGCTGTTTTGGACTCCCAGCTGATGCAATCTTGCATGCAAACCGGCCACAAAGTTCCACTCACTGTTGTGCCACTGGAACCAACTCAGCCTGGCATCAGAAGTCTGGTCCTCCATCTTCCAGAATTGTGTAGCTCTTGCCTGTTTCCATTCTTAATCTTGGATCCTTTGTAGAACGTAAAAGAAAAAAGGGAGGGGGGAAAAAAGAAAAAAAGGAAAAAAGAAAACACTTGCAGCATGGAATATAAAGAGACTTTGTCCCCTGGGTCAGACGTCCTGGTCCAACGCTGATTAGTGGTGCTACTGACATCACTAGCACAGTTCATCAACGGGTTGTCTCAGCGGAGCAAGAAGTTGGCGACCAGGAGATTGAACTTGGCGAGCCTACAAAAGAGAAGAAAAGGGTGAATTAACAGTTTGCAGATGCTAGAATTCCCTCTGCTCGTGTTTATTTGGGCATCCAGATGCTCATAGTGAGGTCGGCCTGTTTAGCGTATGGACTTCTTTTACTACTAGTTTTTAAGGCAAAGTATCACTTTGCTTTTAAAAATACACTTGCACGCTAATTTTGACCAAAGCCATGTAACTGATTCATTTAAAAGTCTGCATGAAGCAGTCAATGCCTGATTCTCTTTTCAGACACTCTGTTGTAAATCAGGAGATACTCCACTAGGAAAAAGCTTGTTCCAAGTGCGAATCCAGTTTGTAGCCTTTTAAAATACAAATTAAAAAAAAAGAGGGGGGAACATTTTAATGTACATTGATCTTGTGTCATATGGAGGTTTTGAAGTCTCGGCATGTTTGCTTTTCACCTGAAACTTAAATTGCTAAAGAGAGAGCACCCGACTTAGGCCAAAATAAACCTGCCTGCATGACCCTATTGTGAAAAGGGAACTACCATTCTGAAGGCTGATTCTTATAATTCTGATTTAAGAAAAGTTCCGGTTGTGTAACAAGATATTAATTGTAGAAAACACAGTATAGCATAGGCAACAGGGAGAGTTATCTTGAAGCCGCTGTCACCTATACCAGCCAAGGAAGGCAAGAGGTGTAGCAAGTGAAAGAACAGATTGATATAACTGGGCTTGCACTTTGCTTTTTCTCCTGGTGTGTCACCACCTAACCTGTTGAAGGAACCTGGGCAAGCCCTGGACTCCCTTTGGTCTGCTGGAGTGCGTTGTGCTCAGCGGGGGGTCCTGCCTGGCCACTTCTCATTGTTTTTCCACTGAAGGAGGGTACAGCCCCAAATCCAAGCCTTTGCTTGCTAGCTGCAGGTATTCAAGTAAATGCTAAAAGCAAATAAAATGGGCCTTGCAGTGTGTACGTTTACCATCTCTGGTGTAATTCTTCCCATGATGAATGGGGAGAGTTGCCTGTGCGCAGTAGGATTTTGGTTTAAAGAAACGCATACATTAATTTCAGCTCCTCTGGGTCCCTGACATTTTCATATCGTATTTATTATTATGCCTGTGCCAAGTTCTACTGTATAAGTTTAATTCTGCCTGCCTGCTCTCAAAGAAAAGGAAACTATATTGCCCCCTCCTGTCCTATAATATGGAGATTTTGGCTATGCCCTTGCTGTATTTCTCTTCAACATTTGAGATGTAAAAATGTAGACATAATTCAGGAAACTTTCTCTTGTCAAAACTGCAAAGAGTCATGAGAGATTTACACCCAGGCTTAAGCACTCTGCTGAACAGGAATAGGCTTAAACATGGGATGAAATACTCTTTCACCCCCACACACATGCAAGAACTTGCTGTGGATCCACAGGCCACCATGCAAGCTCTCAGGAGACCAGGCAGAGGTCCCATATAACTCTAGGTTTTGTAATAGGAGTGTTGAAATCAATATATGGATGCCAGATAATTCATCACTTTCCATCCCAAAATTGTCTCATCAGAAAATTCCCAACTAGCTCTAACACTGCCATTGGGGAGATTTTACAAAGCAATATGGACACCCCCAAGACTGGAAGTGTTCCTCTAACGCTGAGGTTTTTGTGGGATGTTTGTGTAAAAAAGCAAACAGGATACAGATTGCAAAGGATACAAGGATCTGGTCTCAGCTGGGACACATTTGTGTGCTACCTGCAGTGATTAAGATGTCTCCACACCCGAGTCTGCTTCCAGTTGCCCTGCTGTGTGTCATTGTCCTAGGGCAGAAGGAAATTTGGCTGCTCAATTTGCCTAAATTTGGAGCCTGATATGTTGGCACAAATCCTTTAGCAGTGTTTCAAATTAACGCAAATTGGTGTTTTTGACAAGGATTCAAGTTTATTTCTGCTGCCCCTCCTGCCTGGGCGCTGACTCCAGTGGAGGAGCAGGGATGTCCTAAGGTGTCATGGACCACCATGGCTGCATCCCTGCAGCTCCCCTGGCAGAGCCTCAGGCTATTAGAGCAGGAGGTGGGAAGGGACTTTAGTAGACCAAGGAACCAATTTGTATTGCTCATGGTGTTGGGCTTTCTACGCGTGCAAGCCATTTCTGACCAGTTTTAGGTCCAGGCTGTGGGAGGACAGCGTGCGGAGAAGAACCAGTGGTCTTCTCAGTGGATTGGAAAGACAGGGCATGACTGCTGGCTAGAGTTAGTTGTTTTGCAAAAGTAGATGTGAAACTGAAAGCCTTAAAAAGTCTGGCTGTAAGTTATGTGGATTTCTTGAGGATTTTTACTGGTATGGAAACTGGGACTGGAAATCTCATTAAACTGGGCGTTCTTGTGAGAGTTCCAGGTTTTCTTGGTCATGGTTATGCCAGGAATACCATCAGAGCAAACTTGCTGAGAAGAGATTTATGGATTTGGGATCAGATCCTATTCTCACTGAATTAATGGTAGTTCTGCAACTGACATCAAGGTGACTGGCATGTGCACCTGGATGAGACAACATTTATTTGTCATTCCTGATCT
>NW_010123888.1:18353-94716 GCF_000699245.1 Pterocles gutturalis
GCTGCTACTTACACATTACTGGAAAACATCAATACCCTCTTTATAACCCTATTAAATCCCAGTTCCATTGTTATTTTCTTTGGTAGATCAGAAGAGACGTGTCAAGGAAAAGAAAACGTGTGCACGATATACTTCTGCCCAAAAAAAATATTTAAATATCAGAAATGTAAAGGGAAGATAGAATTACTTAGGGAGGCAGAAGGGAAATAATTAGAGTTCCAGCCAGCAAGAAGAGATGTCATAAACTTTATTATTCACCTCTTGTAGACATTCAAAACACAAACTCTGCCACTGTTCAGCCATTTTATAGAGGACTGTAGAAAGCAGAAGAGGTTTGCTGGACAAAATTGCTCAGGTGGCAACTAAAACTGGGCTCAAACCCAAGTCCAATAGCTAAGCTGCCATCTGAAGTTGGAAGAAGCTTGGGTTCATGCCTGAACCTCAGCTCCCTTTCTGCTCTGTGCAATGAATCTAATGAAATCTGGAGTCTGGACTTGACTGATGGGGAGCGAGAAGCCACTCCAATCTGTGGAACATGTTGCTCCTTCAATTTGGTTTTTAAAAAGATCAGTAACAAAATTTGAAAATATGGGAATTCTTAGCAAAAATGGAGAACACTGGTGCACTGGTACTGGGGTGCTGCTTTTGGTAGAAGCTCCAGAGCTGTGGCTGCTGGAAGTCCAGAGGTGACTGGCTTGGAGGTAGCCCCAGAGGTCTAGCTCTTGGTAGGCAAGTTTGCTAGAGTTCCAAACCGAAACATGGCAAAATATGATTTCAGAACTACTGGGCTTTATTCCTATCAACTTCTAGGCAAGTAGTGGGAAAGAGGAGGCAGATGAATAAGCAAAAAGCCGGCTGAATCTGTCTTCGAACTTCTGATTTTCAAGAGGTATTCAATGAGACCTACCAAATGCTTTTATTTCAGTAGACTGTTATTCACTGACTGAAAATTACTCTGCCGGAGAACTTCCAAACACCTTTTCAATCAAGATGCATTTTGGTGGAATTCAGTTTTGGATCTATCCCTGGCAGAAAAGTGAAATCTCCATCATTTCCCTGGAATAACGTTGCAGGACTGAAACCTATGTGACTTGTATCTAAAACAAATAACTTGAATATTTTTAGTATTTTAATGTATTTTGTTATGGGAAATACCTTAAAAGTTTGCAAACCTCAGTGTTTAAAAACTGTATCAATACACTGAAGGTAATTGGAGAGAAAAAATCAAATGCCACCACTGGGTTAACTCAGTATGAAATTCAGCACCAGTTTTCAGTATTTATACGGAATTCACATTCACTTTGCATTTTTCCTTGAGGTGTTTGAGGTACAGTGAAACTGCTGTGAGGTTCTTATCACTTAACGATCTGGTCTGGTTCCAGTTGAAAATTTTGCAGTACCTCTCACTGGGAGGATTGGTTTAAAAGGAACAGAAATCTGCCAAAGAAATAAAGACTTCATTATTGACATCAAGGCTATTTTTAATCTGGTTTCCTAAGGAAATGAGGCTTAAGCAATCATGGTGTTTGAGAGTATGTGTGTTATATAGGTGTATGTGAATGTCTTTTGCCCTCGTAAATTTTTCATCTGTTGGCTGATTGTAACCAAACTTGACAGGTGGCTAGAGTCTCCAAGATAATAAGTTCTTGCATGCTTCATGAAAATAAGTGATTGCATAGAAGAAAAAGAAATTCATAGTGCTCATCCACTGAAAGAGCACAGCATGAGCTCAGCTTTTATTACATCTCAGGAAATCCCTATGGGAGGGGGAGGTGAGACACATCTCCATAGACAACTGCACTTTTGGTTCCTCTGCATGCTGAAGGATGTGATGTGTAGTCTATGTATCAGTCATGGCATGGTTTGAACAGAACAATGATGTTTTGGGTAAATAGTTATTATCTAGAGTATTTTGGGAGCCACATGTTATCTCTGTACTTCCCTCTAATGAGGTGTTCGTTCTCAAGGCCAGAGCAATATCACGGAGCAGGGTTGTAAATGTGACCCATGGCTCCAGGACTAGTGAGTTCTGGGCACTCAAACTGTGCAGCCTTGCTACTGCTAAGTGGCCAAGTGTGCCATCAACCATGTCCAGAAATGTTGTTAAGTAGCCAACGGGTGAAAAGAGCATCAGAAACTCTTAGGAATCCAGGAGATAGACTGGGGCAGCGTTCCTGTGTGGGGAGGTTGTGAACGCTTTGCCCACACTGAAGGACATTCCCTTGAGGGCTGAAACAGCTCACTGGTGATTGGGAATAAAATTAAGAAATTAAAGAGTAAAGTATGACCTGGAGGAAATCTGTTTTGCAGCATTAGCTTATCGGATGAGGGGATGGTTGTCACTCAGCAGTTGGGGAAGATGCTCAGAAAATGTTGTGATGACAGTACTTGAAACCTTTCCAGGGCAAAATACAAGTGGGGACCAGAAAAGCCAGGCCAGAGTTAGTTCTTAATTTCTATTTTTTTTTTCCCTTAAGATAGAAAATTATGTATCTAGTATCTTGGTAACGGTGATAACTGTTAGGGTGGGATTGTCCCTCCTGAACTGTAAGTGTCTGAAAGTTCAGTGCATCTTCTGCGTAAGATCATCAGGTTCCCTTCAAACTCCCAGAGGACAAATCCTCCCACTTATCTCAGATGCATATTTTAAGATGGAAGGAATTGCCCTCTGGAGACATCTTTCCACAGACCACAGAGGAAACCTGGAAAAGTGGCTTCCAACAGATGCCTGACTGTCAGATGAGTTGGATTAATTGAACCCTGAGAGCAGGAGTCAAGATGAGTCCTGAGGAAAAATTGCAAGCAGAAGACTGATGTAGGAGTTCTTTCCATCATGACTTGGAGAGCACCTTGGCATAGACACTAGGGGAAAAGAAAGCCCTCTGCCACCGGCTCTGGAGAACTTGTTCAGGGATGGGTTTCCTTGTTGTGGGAGAGCTGTAACCCCAAAGTACCAACCTGCAACTTCTGCATCCTATCATGTGATACAGTCAAAGCCCAAGGTTGGCCAACCGTTTTGTTTTCTGCTCAGATACCCCTGTGAGACCCAGTGCTCAGAGCAAACTGTCCATCTCTGATTGCACAGAAGAGATGGGTTCAGACATGCAGAAGTCTAAAGCGTTTCCATCTTTCCTCACCTCTTGGCTGTAGGGAGAGGAAGCTGCTTTGGTGCAAGTGCAGTCATTCACAAGCCCAGCTTTCCTGGAGCTGTGCAAAGGAAATGGGACCACTGACGAGAGGGCAGGCTCTTGTTTTTGTTCATCAAGGACTGTTATCCCTTTTGCAAGGGAAGAAGGAAGCAGTTGAAATGGAGGAAGCAGTCAGAAAAAAAGTTTTGACGTACCGTGTCTGATTTTTTCACAGTTCTCCTAAAGCAGCAACCAGGCCAAATACATAAGTGCTGTCCATGAGGAGTGACTCAGACCTGAAGACTGTTTGGAACAGCTTTCTGATAGAACTTGTCTTTTTGCATTCAAGACCTGGGGAGTAGGAAGGTGTGTGGTGGTTTTTTTGTTTTGGTTTTTTTTTTTTAGTATTATGGAGAGACTCACCAGTCTCCGCTATGGGGCCACTCACCAAGTCTGTAGTATTTATTCAGCATCTTCCTGAAACACCAGCATCTTAGAAGTTGTCTTCCTGAATTTACATTCCCAGTTCAATCATCTCCCACACAATAAAAGCTCCAGTGTTGGCTTGCCTTTGACTTCTGCTCTGCGCAGCGCTTCTTTCAAAAGAGAGCCCTTCCTCCTAGCATTTTTGTTTTTCTTAATACCTGCCAATCACCCTGCTTGCCTTTGCCCAAAGTTTGTTGTCTTTGCAGTTGGTCACAGCGTGAGCTACCAAAAACCTCGCTGAGCTTGACGGGGTATTCTGTTAGCCTAACCCTAACACATGATCTTCCACCTCCCCGGCACACAAAGGGCCTTTTCACCAGCCCACCACAGCTCGAAGATTTCATTTCATGTGTTACAATTAATCTGTATTTATTGCCACTTATCTTAAATCGCTAACAATATCAAGAGTTTAAAAAGTGCTTTTAATGTCAAACTGGGTCAATTAAAACTCTATTTAAAATATTTGCAAAACTTCTAGCCTGAAAGTTGCCCCCTCAGTCTGTGTTAACCAAAATGCTTTATATAAATATATGCAGCTTGAGGAGACTGACGTTTGGTAAAATTCCCCTTGATATTTTAGTAGAATCCAGGATTAATTTCCTTACTCCTATATTAATTTTTTTTAATAAAAGGAGAAGAATGAATACTATTTTAGATGGTCATAAATATTTTAAAGATTGTTTTGATCAATTAAAAAAACCCAGGAGATAGCCTCAAAACTTTTAAGGTCAGAAGAAACCATTAGATTGATCAATCAAATCTGGAATTTCCTCCTGTTCTTCTGTGGACCCTAATAGTGTGTGTTTAACTCTGGGCTTCAAACCGTGGGCCGCAGGTAACAATTCTATTTCTTTTAAACTCCTTTAGTGTTGTGTGTGGGCACAGGAAATAAAGTGCTAGAATATAAAATAATGAAAAGTTAAATAATGAAGGAGCAGCTTTTATTAGTGTATGCTGGGTTTTGCTGAAGGTTGAAGATGGCTAGAGGAATCCCCTTTTTCCCCTTCCAGGAAAACCCCTGGTTTTGCCTTGAACTTTTTTTTTTTTAAAAAAAAAAAAAAAGCTTGGTTTGCAGGAGGGCCCTAATAAATTATATGAAATAAGTGGTGGTGTACTGCCCATGAGAACACTGAACTCTTATGTAGTTCAGCCAAGGTTGCACCGTGTTGGAATGGTGACATGCCTGACACAGAGGAGTCCCAGGAGGGACCCCCAGGTAGGGCTTAGTTGTGTTGGATGCAGTAGATGCACAGAGTAAGTGAGATCCCAGGCTGAGGGAATTAACTGCCTAAACTAAAGGTTTGTCCATATGGAGCTATTTGGACTTTGAGCCGTGATCTTCAAACACACTTTCCATGAGCAGTGACATTAATGAAGCTTGGTTTCTTATGGTTTTAGGTCATTTGCTTGGATTCCCAGCAGTCTAATAAGGTTTGAACTGTAACTGAGGCATTTCTGTTAATTAGGGCATTCATATTATCCTTGTGGGTCTCTGTTGTCCCTAATAAAGCTCACCCTGGAACTTTTCTTTACACAGGAGAAACGGGTGAGTCTCTATCCAGCCATCTGTTTTCATAAAATATATAAGGAAAGACTGTCTTGGAGACAGCTACTCTTCTGTCTAATAGATTTGAAATTTACCGGTGGGTTCAGGATATTTCAGGGGAGATCATAAAAACAAAAGCATACGCACAAAGGGATGGCAGGATCCTGTAAGCCTCGTGTTCTTTGGAAACAAGGTTAAAATGAAGTTGTCATGTTTATGCAGTGTAAATACTGCACAACTTGAAGACACCAAATGGTTTTGATCACTTCTTTAGTCAATTCTTCTTGCAGAATATTTAATTAAACAAATCTGTTTTTCTCACATGATCTGTAAGTGTTTTTATAGGTTAGGGATGGAAACACATCTTGAAGAACTACTTTTGTGTAAGAAATAACACAAAATATTTATTTTGACACTTGTCATCCATAAAAATGTGATTATTTCAATTTGGAGGAAAGCTATTTTTCTTTGGTATCGGTGTTTTAATGAATGCAAAGATATTGGCTTGTGGAATGTGCTTTTATTGTTCATTAGTTGATGTCCTATTTGTTATTTTTTTGGTTTTGTTTTTAATGGTAGTCACTGTATCAAGAAGCCAAGTGATGCTGATGACTAACTGCATCCCAAGAATGACAAATAGCACAAAGTTGACAGCTTGCAAACAAGTCATAAACTGAAATATGTTCATATAAACTATTTATTTTTTTAATTTTAAACGCTTGTGAGCAGGAATACTGCAAGTTTCCCATTACTGCTTTTCACCCCCAGATTACCAAGTCCTGTCAGCCTGGTTTCAGATGTGTGGCATGGAGTCTTACATGGCCCTGATTAATTGATATTCTCCTCTTTGGATCTGACAAAAATGCATCTCTTGAAAACGTCAGGTTTGAGATCTTCTTTTGAAGACCTTTGACTTTGGCAATGTTGACCAAGGCCCCACCAGGCTCTTACCCAGGACAAAGAATACTGCCGTAGACTGACTTGGTTGAAATATTTTAGTTCCTCAAAGAGCCATTTAAAGGCCCCATGTTGATATTCAGAGCTTTCTTTGGTGGAGGTACCAAGGTGCTCTGGCCAGCTTCACATGAGGCTAGTGATGACAAGCTGAGAAGTGTAACTCTGAAATTTGGTGTCAGTGTGTAGGAAGAGAGGAAACTAGTTGTGGTTTTCCAGCCTAGCTCTACACATCCCTGCTAGGAGCATTTGAACCCATAGGCTAATTTCCCTTGAATTTGATGGAAGGTGGAAGTTCATGTGGTTATGTTCCTATTTGGAAAGAGGTGGCTTTGGCAGGAGGAGGAAGTTTCTGTTAGTGTTCCCATGCAGGAAGAAGCTGTGATGTAAACTCAAACTTGCTCCTTACTAGGTATCGGAAAAGGATCTCATGCTCCAAACATGGATCCATAGGAAAACACACTTTTCTGGTTCCACTGATCAGGAAAAAACTTTTTAATTCTATTTGCTACTAAACTTAAGTGTTCAAGATTCTGCAGGCTCTCAGATCCTCATCTGCTTCTTTTGGATCTCGAGAATTAAATAAGGAGGCTTTGCAAAAAATTTGGCTGAAACGAAGGAGATGCTTGATTGAGTCTCACCAAGGGGCCAGCAGAGAAGAGGTTGGATACCAGTCCAGTATGGCATGGGCACCAGTCTTGTATTAACAAAATACAAACACAATTGTGTTGAAAATCTCTTCCTGCTGGGTGAGAAAGGGCAATGAATACAGGAAAATAAAACTTGAGTCTTAAAAGGGAATGGGCTTTGTTAAGTGCAGTCCAGTTACAGCATTGGGTCACTGTAGCTGTGGGAAAATATGATGAGACAGTGTACCCAAGCACATTTGCTTTTTTTTGTTCTTAATTCTGCACTGTTGTGCATAAGCAGGCAGTGATGGATTGTCCTGGAGTTCAGTGCAATAGTATTGAAGAGAGCTGGATTTAATTGTCCTGCATTTATTGTACAAAAGGAATGAATTATGAGCCACTTTACGGCATCTCCAGTGAAAGTGATTATCGGCACTGTTTCTCGCCAGAGATATAACTCTGTCAAGCAGACTCCCTCCTCTCTTGGGTTCCTTGGAAAAAGCTCGTGAATTTGCCGTCTCCTGCCAGTGAAAGCTCAGGGTGAAACACAAAACCAAAAGCTGCCAAAGCTATATATTCAGTTCAGATGTTGTAGGAATTTCTTATTCCATTTTTTTTTCTTGTTCCCCTGAGTGGAAGATCAGTCAGGATTTTTGGAGCATGCAACTGAAATAGTGCAGCAGAATGTTTTCCCAGTTGATTGCTCTTTTGATTTTGTAGGTGAGCTGTATGGTTGAGAAGACTTAGCTGTTGGCTTTAATTAGCTTTGACCTGGGCTCGTGCACACTTTATAATACAATTGGTTGTGATGCCATGAAAGGTGTCCGTTACCCCCACACATCCAGCCATATCTCATAGCTGTTTTCACGCTGCTTCTCCCTGCAACACACAGATAACCCCAGAAATAGGTTTAAGCTGAAGCGGATGTGTGAAAGGAATGTTATGAGCTCTGTCTCCGAGACTGTACAATAACTCATCTGCAGAAGAGCCGGGAGTTTTGCTCTTTACATTTTTCTGCTGACTACTGGAACGTAATAAAGGACAGTGGGATGAATTGCAGGGGCTGTAACCTTGCCTGCTAGAAAGATATTTGGGGGTATGCTTCCCGGCATTGCAGACCAACAGCTTCAAGGGGAGATTTTTGTCTTAAGGTTTGCTTAGATCTGCAGAAGTATTTTCAGTACCTTCAGAAGAGCTGGCTGGTGTTGTGCGCTTTGGGGAGCTGTGGGTCCTGTCCCCTCTGTTGGTGGGTTGCTTGTGCTGCCTTGCAAGCAAACTTGAGATTCCTGCAAACATGAGATTCCTGGGTGCTTGTGGATATCTTTATGCCTGGGATAGCCCAGATGAACACATGAATCAGCACACAGAGATAGCAACGTGTGTGCAACTGTGCAAACTCTTATAAATGGGTGCCTTTCTGCACCCCTCCACATGAACAGATTTCACATGGATTTACCAATGGGTCTGTAGTTGCCAGAAAGTCTGTTCTTGAAAAAAAAAAAAGGGGGGGGGGGAAGGCACCAAAAACCTGTAAAAAGCCCCTGACTCTAATGGCACTACCAGGTAGCATGTGCAATTCATTTAACTATGAACGTACAAATGTGTTAGCTCATAGCTGTGGTAACACTCATGGCAGCAGTCCCCAGGCTGAAAACTGTCCTGCTAATTAATAACAGCTAAGAACAGAGGTTATGTGGAGTGTCATAGTGACAGGTCATGAATTAGGAGAGGAGCATTTGTGGTCACGTCCTCTGTATGCAGAGGATTATTTTTGAAACAATTTGCTATGTAACTGTGCTTGTGCATTTTGGAAAATCAGCTGTTTAATACACAAACTGGTGATGAGTTTTTCACTTCTTCCACTCTGTCATTCAGTTGATTTATTTGCAGTCTTTTGACTGCAAGTCAGAGGAGTATCAGCTGCAACAAAGAGAAGACTTAGGAAAAAGGTCTCGGAAATCCACCTTATGTTTTGTAGACTGAAAAAATTGCCTGAATGTTGAACACTGTGGCTGGGAAAACTTGTGGAGTTAAGTGCCTGGATGAGCCTTCCATGGGACTGCGAGTTGTCGATGGCCACTTGTCTGTTATCCAAAAATGGGCCAAAGTCTCCTGGGCAGAGCTGGATGACAACCTTGTGACAAAATGGTCCTTTGCTTCAGAACACCAATTCATGGTGGCTTTTTCTAGGAATAAAAGGGACAGGTTCTTCAGGGCAGGGGAAAAAAAACCACAACACAGTAGCAACAATATTTTATGCAGTGAGACTTTTCACTTTTTCCTTTGCAAATAGCTGTTTGCCTGGTGACTGCTGGATTCATCTGGGATGTAGGAAACAGAAGTTCAAGTCTATTCCTGATTCTTGAGTTAATGCAAGGAACTGAATGTTTGATTTGCTTTTGGAGTAATTACTGTAGGAGGAAGACAGCTGAGGATGGAGCATCCCCAAAAAGAGCTGTTCCAGAGGCGTTATCACGTAACAGCTTATTGTGCATTACCTACTGTGACCAGTTTAATTGGATGGCATTGCTCTTAGGATTCAGTTCATGCAGATCCAAGGGCTAGATTTTCAAGTACTCGAAATCTTAAGACAATTTGTCTCTTTAGTCAAATAGAATTTAAGTGCCTGGAAAGCAGAGCCTCTGCTGAGGGCTGGATTTTCAAAAGGCCTGAGCCCTTAGACAGTGGTTTTGAAAACCTGGCTGAATTTCAGTGCGAGCCTGGCTTTAGAAACTTGTTATATCTTCATTGAACACAAAGGAACAGACTGTCTTGCAAGTTTGTGCCTTCATTAGGAGGAACCGAATCCTATTGATTTCGGTGTGCATTATGGCTGGATCAGACCTCTTCAGTACGTGACCTGTTAGCACCGCTTTTAACAGCACTGCCGTGGAAACGAGGGCAGCAACCCCAACGGCAGAGGAATGGGAAATGGTGCGAGGTGAAGAAGGGACATCCTCTTCTCATTGACAGAGATTTTCCCATAATAGAAAAAGGGGGGGAAAAAAGCTCGATAAGTCAAGTGGCTTGATTTGTAAGTGAACTTACTCTAAAGTAAACACAATGCCGTATGTGTCTCATTTGCCAATGAGATCATCTGTTTCTTTGTTAGGGAAGAAAATGTGTTTCCCTTCCAAGTCCAGGGCCACTCAGGCAATTTACATGAACAAATAAAGATGAGGTTTAGCAGCACTAAATAAATAAAATACAAGCCTAAGTGGCCACCAAAGAACAGAGCTGCTCAAATGGAATAGTGCTGGGACACGAGCCAGGTGGCTGCTGTTTGCCATGCCTGCTTACAATTCCCCATCCCAGCACTGCTCAGATGCTTCTTTCTGAGGTCAGGTTTACAGCTGTAGCGAAACATATATTGGGAGATAAACAAGCTACGCTACAGATGAACAGCAGGGCAGAGAACATAAAGTAAATCTGTGCCTTAGCCATGGTCTTTACAGAACCTATTTGGGCTCTTGCCAGAGCAGCATGGATTGAGGCTGACTAGGGCAATGAATATTCATCTCTTGGTAAAAGATGTGGACAGCTTGTTTCTGATGTCTTTTACCAGCTGCATCCTATAGTTCAAGTGTATTAAATGGAGTCTTTCCTAATTTTCTCCTCTTTGAGATTAGGATCTGGCCACCCTTTATTTCAGTGCTTCTAGCTATGGTGCAGGTGCATATAATACCTTACACATGGGGAAAAAATCAAAACACTCCACCCCAGAGCTGCATTTCGTTGTGGAGTCGGCTAACAAGTAAAGGCTCTGAGTGCTGTTGGTTCATTGCTGTTTCCTCACTGCATTAAGAACTAATGTGGGTAAATTCTAGTTGGATAGGACTCTTCTTCCGTCTCCAACTCGGACTGCACATCTTCCAGTCTGGCACAGAACTGGCCACTGCAAGTGGGTCCCCGTGACATTAGTCCGAGCAAACAGACACATCTCTTTGTTCTGCAGTCATGACTTCTGGCAATAGCTATGTGTTAGCTCCACCATTAGTGTGGGAGGCCTGAGAGTATGGGATGGCTCTTGAACTGACAGCTTGACTACAGCCTCTGAACAGATCTTTATTTCCACTGAGTGGGGAGATGACTCACTTTGTGATGACTAGGTAGCTGAGTTAATGCAGAAGTGGTTCTCTGGTTTGCTCTGAAGTGAATGCCGTAGCACTTAGAGATTTAGTGGAGCAAAGGTGCTGTAGGGTCCAGGATCTGCTCAGCATACATGAACATAGTTGAGTCATAGAAACTCTGCAGTGCAGAAATGGTCCCCACACCCTGTCCACTGCAAGTGAGATGTCTCCTGTTCCTGTCAGGATCTCATGTCCACAGCTGAGCAAACTGTTTCTACAATGGATTTAGCTCAAATGAATTAGTTACCTAGAATGCAGGCGTTTCATCAATAGCCAGCAGAAATGGGCACCTTCAAAGTTACTTCACGCATCCTAACACAATTATTTAAGATGCCAAAACTGACTCTCTGTTTGCATTTCACTGTTTCCTTTGACAACAGAGGAAGCCTATAGGACTATCTTAAATGTTTAGATGGCTAATCTGAGTTTCTTCTGTCCCTGTCTTACCACTTTTAAAGTCACTGCATGCAATCTGAACTTAGATCAAAGGCAATTATCCTAATGCCAAATTCTGTCAGTGTCATAGCTGCAGTGTCATTCAGAAACTGTCTCAGGACTTCTTACAATATATTCTTGCCGTGATGGAACTGCCGTGCAGGCAAGCTGCGCTGGGGCTTCCTTTAGTTCCTTTGTGTCCTTATTTATTTGCTCAAGGTTCAGAAGGAAGTCTGGTTTGACAGCCCTATCAAACCTCTATTCAGTTACAATATGTATAAATAACTAATTTTAGACTCCATCATTCTCCTTTTTCCCTCTCCTGCTTTCCTTTCTCCCATTTCTTTTGTACCTTCACACCCCTACTCCCCCTGAAAAAAGTGAATTTAGGAGAAACGCCTAGAGCATATGGATAACATTTGACTGTACACATAAGCTGGTATGAACTTAAACTGCACCAAAGTGCTTTATTGGCAAGTCCTATTAAACCAGTGAAGTCTTTCAAAGGTTGAGTTCCTATAATATCACTATAACTGATGAAGAAGCTGTGGGCTATAACCAATGCACAAAGCAATAGTTGGATGAGAATATCGATGGGAAAGTCAGTATGAAGCTAGAAGGGCCAGTATTTTGCATCCAGGTGCATTTGGCCTTTGAGTTTCACATCTGCTATCCTCAAGCACTGCCATGAATGCATAGTTGAGTTAGTTACCCTTCTCTGTAGCTCAGCAGATGGGATGTAGTTGTTCAGTGCTGTTATCGGGAGTATTCTTTATATTAGCCCATTGTTTTAAATGCTGAGACCTGGGCATTCATGGTAGCTGACTCTGGGTATTTGTGCGACGTAATTATATTAGTTATTCAGGCATTATAAGATTTCTCGTGTGTATCTCAGTAGTAGGAAATATACCTCTCCAGAGAAAGCTACAACTCTCTTAGGAGCTTGATCTCACTCTCAAAGCATCTGTCTCTCTGTGTTGACTATAATGGAGCCTAAGTAAAGAGCTGTGATTAAATACCTAAAGTTAGGCAAAATCTGCAATGGGAATTCGTACATCCCAAGGACCTTATGAGGGGAACAAACCAGCATAATTCTTTCTAGTTAACAGATAAGAGACTGAACTAATATGCCCAAAGCAAAACAAAAAGTCTGTGGCAGATTTAGGAACTGATTGTGGGTGTTCTGAGGTCCAGTTACAGCCTCAACCATTGGCATGCCATCATTGCTGCACACAGCTGATGTTTTACACAGCTCCAAATGAAATGTGTATTTCTAAGATGTTGTTAAGATATTTCTCTGTGTGTATGTGTGTGTATATATATATGTATAAGTATTAAAAAATTGCTGTTAAAATATACCTGCATTTCCTGATGCCATAGTTACCAGGTGTTACTGAAATGTGCAATTTTTCCCAAAAAATCTGTTAGGTCCAACCCATCCTTGGCTGATGTTGGATTGGAAATAAATCCACTGAGAATTACTGAATCCACAGACCTCACCTGGCTCAGCAAGCCACTGAGCTGGAAAATGCTGGAGGCTGGGAGAGGGTATTAGGGGAAAGGATCTCTATGGAGCTGCCCTGGTGTTTGTGCTCCTTGCTAGACATCTGTGTTGGCCATTGGCAGCGGTGGGATGATGAGTTATATGGACCTTTAGTGCGATCCAGTATCTCTGCTCTTAGGTTGTTTTGGTAGAAAATATTTATTGTCTGGTGGGCTTAGCCTAATTCTGATGGACTCTTCCCATCTCCCAGAAATCAGCTACAAGTTGACAACACAACTTAACCCAGAAAGAGCGAGAAGAGCCTGGGTGGGCTCTTGAGCATATCGAGGAGTGTGAAGCATTAATTCAAACTTTTGTTCAACTTTTCAATAACTGCAGTGGCATGAATGCTCAAGAATACAACATCAATAATCTCATGGGTTATTATGATGCTGCTAAATTTAAAAGAGTAAGACTATTTTTAGCATAAACAGTTAAGTGTCCCACAAATCCTATTGAGAGGCATGGTTCTGATTATAGATCTGTAACACATTTGCTGTGATAAAAAACAGAGCTGCATCAGGCAATCTTGTTAACGCAATATTTGTACACTCAAGTAATAGATGCAGCTGTGGCTAAAAAAGTTTTTTTTTTAAAAATAAAAAAAGTCAGCGGTTCTATTTTACTAGCAATTATTCATTTATAAACTGTAACACAGGAGTAGCTAGAATCAAAGGCAAGACCTGCTAGCCTGGAGGTCAGGAAGGACTATAAAATGAGGAACATGTTCCGCTGCCAGGACAGATGTCCTTTCCCCTTTGCCGACTCTCCTCAACACCTGCTGCACTTTAGACATATGCTTGCCTTCAACTTGACTTCGTCTTAGCATAAACATCACTTAAAGTTTAACATGTGCTCACAGGCTTTGCTGGATAAAGATGGACTTAGGTGTGTGCCTGAAACTTTTCTTAAATTGCCCTTCTCGATAGTTTCTTTTAAGAGTGGTAATGCTTCTGCTGTCAGACTCGCTGGTCTTGATTTTTGTAAGGAGCTGAGTGTGCTGGGAGATGCTGGAAGCGTAGACCCTTCTCAGCCTGCTCACCCTGGTGAACATGTCACATTTATGATATGCACCGCTGCTAGGGACCAGGTTCTTAGCCAGTACTTGTATAGTTGGTTGTGGTGGGCAGCTTAGTGTGAGGTGAGCCAGTATTGGTCCCAGCTCATTGAGCAATGGGGATGCTTACAGGGTTCTACAGCCATGGATGATGGGACTTCTTAGGGCATTGGCTTCCAGTTCAATTTGTTCTGGTTCCCTTTGACTCTAGTCTGCTGTTTCTGCTACTTTAGCGTGTGTCTGAACCAACTAGGAGTGTGAGCCCTAAGGTATTTTGAGTTTGGGAAACATGGGGGGGAAAAAAATGCATGAAGAAACATATTCATTACTTACCTCACCTATCCAGTCCCCAGTAGGTCTAAGGATTTACAAGGAGCTCTCCCAAGAATAGACATCCTGGTTTTTATGGGGCTGAGTTCAGCAGTTTGTGAGATCAAACAGGGAGCACTAAGTTCTGAATTTGTTTCAGATACTTAATTTAAAGTCTGTTGGGGATCTTGAGGATTTTTTTTTTCTGCTGAAGAGTTTTATTTTTTTGCAAACTGAAAACAAGACGTGGTGCATAAATTTCCAGATAATAATTTTATCTTACAAAATGTCATTTGCTTAAAGTTAAAATTATTCATAGGTTTAATCTGGCAAAATTATATTTTGTGAAGGAAGTCCAGTTGGAGGTTTTACATTCCTTTACTAGGATACCAATATAAGCAGTTCTGTCGATAAATGGAGAATGATCTTTCATCTTGAACTTCAGTTTGACAACTTCACATATAAAAATTAGTTCACAAGGGCACATCAAAAGCTATTTTCATCCTTTTGGGCCCATGAGATACCTTTGGCATCTAGACATCAGTCTGGTTTCTTGGCACTTTGTTATCAGCCACATGGTACTGTTTAGTCAGGTGCTCCCTCCTGTGATACATCCAAGACAAGCTCATGCCTTGGAGAGGCAAAATTGCACAAATTCCCACCATCTTTGAAATGCAATTTTTTCTTCCAGACTGGACCTGTCCTGAGTCCACTGGGCAATGTCCTGGGAGTTCACTTAGTGATTTTTTCCAATAAATGTAGCTATTGCACTTTTGTCTAGATCACATTTGAAGAGGCACTTTCTGGCTCTCCTTTCCTTTGAAAGTCATCCACATCCCACTTGTATGACTTCTGTTAGGCTGATCTGTGACTTATCTGGGCTAAAGAAAGCAAAGCTAATCCTAAACTCGGACCTGCAAACCTGAGCACCCTCAAGCTGAGACAAGCTTGAAACTGAAATCTAGACCAGCTCCGATGTTCATAGGTGATCCCTGAGGGATGCAATGAGTACACCAGGTTGTAACTGCATTGTATGGTGTCTCATTGCTCTGTGGGGAGGGTCTGATGCTGAGGTCCAGGTGTGAATTTGGGGCTGTTTGCCAGTACTCATTCACTTGCAGGCTGTGACCAGTGGGGTGGCTGATGTGACTTCCCATTCAGTAAACATGCTGCAGCCTCCAGTTGCTGTGTTGACTTTCATCTCTGTTCCCCTTGTTAATGGCCTAGAGGGATGCCCTGGGAGCATTTAAAATCCCTTTGGGATGAAGCCTGGTAGCTCTGCATCCCACAGCCTCTGAACCAGAGACTGCAAGCCAGGTCCACGTGAGCTGAAGGTAGTGGTGGTCCTCCAGAGAAAGTCTGCCCAGCCTTGAAGAGGCCGATGGTGGGACTGCGAGTGAAAGGAGAAGGATGGGACTGGATGGGCCAACAACAAAGAGGCCTAGGAGAAGTAAGGGCTCTGTGGGGTTGTGATGTTTCATTTGGGGTTCATTGGCCCCACTGCCATCAGGCGGTGGCATGCCACCAAGGGGATTCAGTACGGGGCCCAAAAGCTCGCATCTGCTGAGACAGAACATGAGAATCCCCAGTGGAGCCAGCCTCTCCCCCTTCCCATTTCTCCTTCCAAAAAATGGCTAATGTAAATAAATTGTCTGTTCACATGTGTTTTGGCATCTGAATGGAAACACTTGTCTGTGCGCTCCCACCAGCCCTGCTCCCACCCTCCCTTGGCGTTTTTGCTAAATGAGCCGTTCTTGCTCAGCTTCAGCTCAACCCGGAGTTATTCCATTGGTATTTCCCTCTTGGACTGATAACGAGCCAAAGGACCGTGAAGGAGAGGGCTGTAAAGCTGGTGACATACACCAGCCCTAATAACGTCCGGGAGCTAAAAGGTCTCCAAACACTGGATTGTGCAGCAGATAAACATTGGACAGGGACTCAGGGGCTGCCCAAAACCTGCATGTCGGGCTCTGTATGTAGTACCCTGCTTGCCCTCGTCTCTGTAGGAGCTCAGACTTGTTAAAAACTCCTCCCTTGGTGCTAGCAGTATCCATGGTGTTCCCTGGAAAACCAGTCTTGCATGGAAACTCTTTATGTGGCTATACCTTAACATTATTGATAGTAAGTTACTGAAGGGGAAAATAACATTAATTTAATGGAATTTCATTAAATAATAGTACAAATAGGTTATTGCAGGGAAAAATACTCATACAAATTAATTTTGACCGGGTCACTCTAACTTCAGGTTGTTTTGCAGAGACAAGGAGAAGAGAGGTGGTAGGTCATATGTTGCAAAATGCTTCA
Organism: Pterocles gutturalis; assembly: GCF_000699245.1. Taxonomy (NCBI): domain Eukaryota; kingdom Metazoa; phylum Chordata; class Aves; order Pterocliformes; family Pteroclidae; genus Pterocles; species Pterocles gutturalis. The sequence continues at coordinate 34,875 of NW_010123888.1, forward strand.
GATGCTTCCAGTTGGAAAAATAAATATTCAGGCAATTACAATGCCCCTTATTAAAGGAGGAGATGGAAACATATTGGCATCCACCTCATGATGTGCATTTCCTGTGCTGCAGGATAATCAGCCACTGAGACAATCTTATTGGATTATTTGTGGCTGCACCTGCCTGAACTTTCTCGCTCCTGATTAACATTTGATTAAATGCACTTTTAAAATGCCAGCATGGCTGCAGCGCTGAGAGGGCACTTGCAGAGAGTGTTTTGCTCTTCATCCTGATTGCATCTGAATTAATTATGCTAAGTGCAGTGACAGGAACAATATTGATGTAACAGAAGTTTATTAGGTTGATGTGGTCATTCAGACAAGAGGGCTGTAAGCAGCTTCACGCAGTTCAGCTGTGGCCTCCCATACAGAGAAAATGTCATCTCATTATTATTCAGATTGACCAGATTTGGGTAATTTCTTTCTAGGAGCAAGGTAGTTTTGGAATCTCATTATCTTACCGACATTTGCATGTGTTAATAGAGTTCTTGCTTGTTTTTAATCCTCTTTTCCTTCCTTACCATTGCAAATAGGAGTTTGGTAAAATTCAGGGAGTTGGGCTGGGGGGCTGAAAACTTTGTAGACTGCAATTTGGACCTGCTGTGCCATCTTCTGTTTGTGGACCCCCGACCCCACATGCACTGTTGCAGAGAGGTGTTTCCTTTCCCCACAACTGGGGCTCCTGTGAGGACACAGGGATGCCACAGCCTGTCTCAGCCCTGCCTTGTTGTTTGAGCCATTACCTGTGCCAGAGGGGAAGAAGTCCTGCTTTCACCATAAGGACACACAACATTCATTGGATCTGATTTTTACTTGTATTACATGCTTAGTCACCAGTGCTTCAAGTCACTCTGAGTTTGTTCTGCTGTGTGAAAATCCAGGAGCAAATGCTGCCAGGAACAAATGCCCTAAGAATATAATCCATGTTCAAGTACAGTTATCTCCGGCAGCAGTTAGCGGGTTCCCTTTTCAACAGGCTGAAAAGCCTGAGCTCTGCTACACACAGACATCCTGGGGTCAGAGAGAGGGACTTCTTGGATAGTGTTTGGCAGCTCCTCATAGAGGGAACCATGTAGTGGTCTGCAGCCATATGTTCCAGGTTTGGCAGGGCTTGCTAGAGCCTTGGACCTGCAAATGCCCACCTCTGCACTGACAGCTGGATCAGGCAGAGGATTGCATCCTCAACAGCAGTCACATTTTACATTGTACACTCAACCATAAAATTCCAGACTCGTGTTACTGCCCTTGTGCTGACATTCATTGGCCCAAATCCAGTTGCTCTACCTTCATGGCCTTTAATGGAGTATGCCGTGAGTGACTTCAGCCCCACAACCTAATATACAATAGATAAGTACTTGGAAATCTTACAAACTAAGAGCTTTAAAGCTGTTTTCTCAGGCCTTATGGACATCTGTTTGCTGTGATAATTTTTTTCTGCTAACAGGTGTTTGCGTATGATTTGCTTAAAGAAGTCACTTACCTGCCAAGCAGCCTGTTATGGGAATGTGAGACACTGAACAGATATTTTATCTTGCTCTGGGATACCTGTTTCTATTCTTCCAGATCCTGTGGCCCACTGGTGTACAACCATAGCTTTCTCTGGAAACTACACAGCACCTTTCCTCTCCTATCAGTTGATGTTTTGAACCTGTAACAAGTCAGGAAAGGAAAACAAAGTTGCTTTTTCTGCCAAAAAAAAATTTGTTTTTCTAAGTGAGTAACAAATAACTCCTCTCTCAAATACTATAGATTCGGCCCCTGCCCCCTCCCCTTTCTGAAAAGGAAAATGAAAAGTCCAGTAACTCATTAAAACAGAAAATTGAGGGAAGATTCTTGGGGAAGCTTTCATGGGGGGAAAGGAAATACCTTTAAAATCTTTTCCTGAAAAATGGCCTACTCTATCACACCTGTGCCTGGAACTAAAAATGAATAACGTTTGTTTGTTTAAAGAATGCTTGGAAAATTCATTTTCAGCTGCAGATAAAAACGTTTGGGGGGTTTAGGTGAGTTTGGCAGTTTGGTTTTGTGGTTTTTTATTTGTTTGGTTGGTTGTTTTTTTTGTTCCTCGCAGCCTTGCTGTTTGTAGACTCATTTTCGTTTCTGCAGCTTCTCTGTCACTACTGCACCACACCAACTGTGTTCCTCCCATCATCTTACACCTTATTCAGAGAAAAGGTCCTGCACTGGGAGCTGCATGGACCTATTTTTGTAGGATGATGCCCAGTTTGCTCCTGCAGATCTCCGCAGTGACTCTGCATTTATTTCACCCTTTTCCCATCAATCCAGTCAACTCCCAGGGCTTTTTTTTTTATATATATATATAATTTTGGAAGGGATTTTTGACTAGTTTGTTGTGTTTTTTTCACAGGGTTTTCTTGATGATTGCTGCAGGCTGAATGGATGAACAAAAACATCTTAGCTAGATAACAATGAAAACAAGTTAATAATAATCCCAATAGGCTTCTTTATTGAGCTTTGAGTCTCCAGCAACTAGCCGACTGTAGCTATATTAAATTACCCTCTACAGGTATCTAGTCTTCATTTGTAACCCAGCCTTATAATTTGCTCCATAGTAATCCTGCACCCAGTCGCCCTCCCACAGTTCCCATTTTGAAGCATAGGCCTTTTACTGATTATTTTTCTTGTGATGGCATGGCTTTTATCACCATTTGATCTCTCAAAGGGGCTGTTTGTAGATAGGTCCTTACTTTTGCTATATTCTCTGCAGGTATTCTCCTCCTGCATAATCAAGCAGTGTGGGTTTTTTTTTTGCAGTGGGTAGGTGGTTCACGTGGTATTTCTTTCCCTCCAATGATATGAATTGTTGAAAAGAGAAGCAATATAAAGAGAATAAAGCAGGTGACATGTCAAGGCGTAATTACTGCGGCTGATGCATTTGCAGTATGAACACAACATTACCGTAAAAAGATCTCTTGGGGCTCCTCTGGAGGTTACTTGTCTGCTGGCTATCAGGATAGCAGCTTTCAGATTCCCTCACAGACCCATTTTTTTTTTGCATTTGTAATGCGACTCTACCACGTGAAATGGTAGAAAAGTGTGTTACAGCAAATAAAGAAGTTGCTAAGCTCTCTCTTGCTTGGTTTTCCAGCTTGGACAGTTGGGTAGTTCCATCCTTGTCTGAATTAAAAGTGAGTAAATGCGGCCATCTTCATTTGCTCTATACCGTCAGCTTTGAGAGAGCCACTGTGCTTTCCTCGGCTTTGAAGCTGGAAAGGCTTCATGACCTGGATGACTATCAGTAGGACATGAAGGGAAACTACTTCAGCAAGAGGCAAAGCCTCATTCTTTTTGCTCTTTCTTCACTGCCTGTGTCTAAACCTCTCTAGCTGGGCTGCCCATGGTTGAATTCTTCATTGACTGGGAAGCCTGCGGAGCCTCACTTTGAAATATCTGAGAAGCATCTAACTTGGTGCAGAAAGTCACTGTGAATAACATGAATAAGGCACCGCAGTTCCTGTGTGTCTGGTGCTGGGATCCCTGTGCCCAAATGTGGGAGGATGCTCTTCCATAGAGAGCTGGTTTAGTTAGCAGGAGATGTGGGGAAGGTTCCTCTGCTGGCCACAGGCTTTGGGCAAACCTTTTGGCTTCTCTTCTTCTCTGAAGGGCTGAAATATTTCCTTTCTGCCTTGGCTTCTGGATATGAACATGCATTTGTAGTGTAATCCAAAGTTGTAGGTTGAGGTTCAAGGAATTACCGTGGTGTAGCAGAGGAATAATTGAAAGGCTGTGATGTCCTTGTTTTATATGTAAGCTCCCAGTACAGGAGATGTGCTGTACCTTTTTGAGCAGCATTATTAAAGGACTTAAAACTGCAGGTGTCCATTAGCTTCAGTGTGTATTCTGGAGAAGTCTCTACAGCTGTGCCACCAGATAAGAGCTCTCCTTGTGCTTTTCTAAACTCCTTCCAAGACAGTGGTTGAAAATCAGGGTTCTGAAAATGAGAAAGAAATGTGTTTGTACTCTAAGTGGTATCAAAAAAGCAATGTTTAAAAAATTTTGGAACAGAAGTTCCAGCCTGCCCCAAAATGAACCTCAGTAGAAACCCTACTTTGTTTCCCTCTTGAGGATGACCAAGCACTGCCAAGTACTGAAGATAACAGGTTAGCCATCCTGCAAAGGTATCGTAGGATCATAGAATGGTTTGGGTTGGAAAGGACCTTAAAGATCATCTAGTTCCAACCCCCCTGCTATGGGCAGGGACACCTCCCACTAGTCCAGGCTGCTCAAAGCCTCATCCAGCCTGGCCTTGAACACCTCCAGGGATGGGGCATCCACAGCTTCTCTGGGCAACCTGGGCCAGTGCCTCACCACCCTCACAGGAAAACATTTCTTCCTAATATCTAATCTAAATCTGCCCTCTTCCAGTTTAAATCCAAAACCCCTCATCCTGTCACTGCATGCCCTTGTAAAAAGTCTCTCCCCATCTCTCCTGTAGCCCCTTCAGGTACTGGAAGGCTATAAGGTCTCCCTGGAGCCTTCTGTTCTCCAGGCTGAACAACTCCAACTCAGCCTGTCCTCATAGGGGAGGTGCTCCAGCCCTCTCACCATCTTTGTGGCCTTCTCTGGATCCACTCCAAGAGCTCAATATCCTTGCGTTGGGGGGCCTAGAGCTGGACGCAGTACTGCAGGTGTGGTCTGACGAGAGCAGAGTAGAGGGGCAGACTCACCTCTCTTGACCTGCTGGCCACGCTTCTCTCGATGCAGCCCAGGACACAGATGGCCTTCTGGGCCTCCAGCAAAAAGAACGTCCAGAGAAGCAGGGCAAGTCAACGTGCTAGAAACTTGGGAGAGCTGCAGCTGATGGGATGATCCTGCAGGCCTTCAACTCAAAAGAGGCACAAAGAAGAAAACAAGTAAGAGAGGCAAAAAAATAAACTAAGAAGGGAAAAAAACCCAGTGAGATGACTCTTGTCATCAGCAAGTATTCCAAATCCTTGTGACATGCCAAAACAGCTGCCTGAACTAGGTCCTCCCTGCTCAGAAATCAATGGAGTCCTAAGCCGGCCTGGAAACTGATCTAGAACCAGCAAGCGAGTGAGAACATAGTCTAGAACCATAAAGTTATCTAGAATGAGCTCTAGAATGCTATCTAGAATCATGAGGCTGTCTAGAATGGGCTCTAGAATTAGATCTAGAACAATAAGGCTATCTAGATTGAGCTCTAGAATGCTATCTAGAATGACACAGCTGTCTAGAATGGGTTCTAGAATTATATCTAGAACCGTAACGTGATCTGGAATAAGCGCTAGAATGCTATCTGGAATAATTATGTTATCTAGAACATGATCTAGAACTTGATTTAGAATGACCTCCCTGCCAAAAACCCCAACTCTGCTCACTGCTGGCGCACATTCAGTTTTTCATCTACTGACACCCCAAGTCCTTCTTCTCAGGGCTGATCTAAAGCCATTCTTTGCCCAGCCTGTGTTTGTGCTTGGGATTGCCTCGACCCATGTGTAGGACCTTGCACTTGGCTTTGTTGAACTTCATGAGGTTGGCATGGGCCCACCTCTCCAGCCTGTCCAGGTCCAACTGAATGGCATCCCTTCCCTCCAGCACATCCACCACACAGCTTGGTGTCATCAGCAAACTTGCAGAGGACAATCCCACTCAATCCCACTGTCCATGTCACCGACAAAGATGTTAAATAGCACCGGTCCCAGTACCGATCCCTGAGGAACACCACTCGTCACCAGTCTCCATTCAGGCATTGAGCCGTTGACCGTAACTTTCTTAAGATATAAGAAGAAAGATGGGCATTAATTGCCACAAAGTGCCAGAAGTCCAGAAGGTCTAGAGACTGCCAGGGCGATCTGCCATGGCTGGCAAATCACAGCCCCCCTCTAGGACTAATGCACAGGAATGATCTGTGGAATCATTTTGACATCAGCATTAATATTTCAACATAACATGGCAATCAAAAGTGAATGCTATTCAAAAAGTAAATGAATGTTATTAGAAAGAAATTATGAAAATTCTAACAATGATATGACAATGTCCAAATGATTGAAAACAAACTTCCCCTTTCAGTAATTTTGTCAAAACTTACATCCTCTGCAAAATGTTTTGGAACTGAGACAGCATCTCCCAAGAGAAAAATATTGCTTAAAAATTATTTAATTGGGCAGATTTAATGCATATTATGAGAATTAATAGTTGTTTAGCTTTGTAAGAGAAAAGCAATGTGGAATTACATAGCAGAATGTTCTAGTGAAGTGCATCTTTTAATCAATAAATTACTGTGATTCTGGTTCACCATTTTTCTCCATCTCCTCTAGCAGCTGAGTGCCAGCTGGGGTGGAAATAATCTAATTGATATAACTGAATGCAGACTGCTGATTTGGTAGTGTTTTAACCTAGTTTGTACTTGTCTTTGTCTTGACTCTCATTTTAGCTTGGCCTCCCACTACAATGCTGGATGGCAGGACAAAGAGAGATCTGACGAACACTCTTTTGTGGGTTTACGAGGTTGAGTAGCTAAAGGATTGTTTTCATTACTAACATCCTGCTGTAGTGAAAGATCAAATTTAATGCATATGACAATTGTTATATTACTTAATCCGGTGTTTGCCTTCTAATTTAGCTTGAGTTTGCATTGTTATTTGGTATGTTAGAGGAAGGCTACAATTTATCTGTTTGGCACACCCTTCTTATCATCACGCGTACTTTAATATCGCTTGCTGATGGAGCCTGCAGCTGTAAGATGTCACAGGATAGCAATCTCATCAGCTTATCCTAACTGACTTGGGGGAGGATGCATCTGGTGTCAATTTTGTCAGACCTCTCCATCACAGTTTGGCAGATCTTTTTGTTTATGGGAATGCAGGTACACAAGATGCCGTGTGCTGTCCCAAAGAGATAGGTGTCTGGATGCTGGGTCGTGTGCTTGGTGCATGGAGATTACCGAATGGGCGCGTGCGTTTGGGGACCTCTGGTCGCATGGTGGTGAGCTGCGTCTGCACTGGTTTTCTGGTTATCCAAGAGGGTACCTTCATGCAACCCCCACTGCGATAGCGTTGTAGAGCAGCAGAACCAAGCGCTGTATCCATCCTGTGTCTCTGGGAGCAGTTCCCAGCATGGACCTCCCCAGACCCATGCCCAGCTGTCACACTTGGGGCAGGGCAGGGAGCGAGCTGGCTGGTACCTGCCGTGGATGACCAGGCACCTGGTGCTCAGCAGAGCTTCTTGGCTGGTTTCTGTGCAGCAGCAGTGCACACGTACCCTGTGAGGAGAGAACCCTCCTGGGAAGCACAGAACTGACGCTTTTCTGTGGCTTCAGAGCTTTGTGCAACCAACATGACTCAAAGCTTAGGAAAAGCCACCAGACCACGTGGTAAAGACCAGGAGTGTGAGCAGTGTGTCTGGGGAAGTTGGTTCATGGATCTTCTGTGATTCTGGGGGACTGCTTTTTATTAAACTGCGTTTTATTATGCTAGTTTGACAAATCTGAGAGCAATAGCGAGATTTTCCTTTTGCACTTTAGAAGGCATGAGAAAGTAGAGCTAGGCATTGTGCTGCTCATCCCAGAAGGACAAGTCGCATCTCCAGCAGCCAGGAGATCTGAGTGAGCTTTGCTCTGCATCTTCAAGGGCAGATCCTATGGAAGCCTTCCCCTGCCAAGCAAGCTCCATGGAACGATAATGTATGTGCTCAGGACACTGAGCTTTGTCCAGCCTGTGCATAAGTAAGCTTGCCTAATGCAGGTAGGAGACATTGCCATGGAGTAATCTGGGCACTGCAGGACCTGGCAAGGTTGATAGGGTTTGTAGCTCAGTATCATGAGTTTCTGAAAAGGTTTTGAAAGGTGCTGACCTTCTGGTTCTCATCATTTTGGAATTGACTAAACCACCTGTCTAATTGCAGGCAGGTAAATTCCGGATTTGTTGAAGGAGATTGAGTTCCTGGGTCACTTTTCATGGGTGCTGTCCTGGCTACAAAGCAGTGGGTAGTGGAGCAGCACTCCAACTGAGATCGCATCCAAATCTCAGGTGTGTGTGGAAGGACAGGGATGTTGTGTTTTTTATTTAGTTAGGTAGAGGAATGTTTAGTAAATAACCACTGGGATCCAGGATAATATCGCAGTGTTTTCTTTAGGGTTTTTTCCTGTTGTTTTTTTTGTTTGTTTGTTTGTTTTTTGTTTTTTTGTGGTGGACAGAATGATTACAGTAGCATTTTAGGAAGAAAGTCACATTGAAGAAGTGAAGATATGATTATCAGACTCTCTTTAATTTTGAGGATAAGCAGGATTCAGTCCGTCAGAGGCAAGATGTTTGCATGTGGCCATTCTGTTTGTGTGCCACACGTGTGATCAATTTAACCAGGGGAGGATTTAGGCGGGGTGGGGAGGCCGATGTTTCTTGTGACATGTGGAATGTTAAGCCACAAAAATGCAACCACAAAATCAGCAGATTAGAATTCCCATTTGTAAGGAATAAATAATCATTATGGTGAGATAGTCCACAAGGGATTAACACGGCTGCTTCCAATTCTGTTGCTCAGTTGTTCAATGTGCTGGGACACTTTTTCCATGCACATATCTCCCTGTGTTTTTTTCTTGTTATTTTCCTTTTTTTTTTTCCTCATTTTCCTGTTTGGTATTGCAGCTGTCATGGTGATTTATGGGGATGAACGCAACTTTGTGAGGTTTGTCTCTGTACATACCTCTTGTTTTCCTTCTTTCTTGTAATTATAATGCACCTGTTGTTCCTCATTGGGGACCACGTGCTCATAGAACTGATGTTCACCTTGCAGTTGGTTTACTCATTTTTACAACATTTGTTAGTCGCATCTGACAGATCTATTCTGGCTTTGTGCCAAAGAGCTGCCTGGCAGCATAAATCATTCTTGCACTGAAGAAAAGAGCATGGTATCTATTTCAGGTTCCCACCCACCAGAGCCTCATAAATCTACACAAATGTTTCAAGAAACAGGTTTGATTGTTCAGAATGAGCTAATGCTGCAAAGCCCTTCTTAGTCCTGAACTGAGTCTGGGACTCTGACTTCCCAGCCTTATAGGGTTAACTTAGATTTATAGGATATGTCTACATTGCTCTTAAAAAGCAAGCTTGAGAGCAGTGGAGAGCATGTTGGCTTCTCAGCTCTTCAAGCTTCTCATCTGCACCGAGACCTCCCCAACTACGTGTCTTGGTGCTGAGTACCTGATGTCATGTTAACTGCTCTGTTAACCTGCCTGGCATACGCAGGCGTGCATCTGCATTCTTTGATAGGAAGTCTCCAAATGGGGTGTTGAAAACATTCCCCTGCCTTTTCTCAAAATACAATGTGCATTTATCCTTAATCTGCCCTTTTAGCCCAAAGACTAGGGATGAGGCATAGGCTGCTTTATTAGAAGAGAAAAATGTACATTTCTGAGGATGACCTTAAATGCTCTGGATTGCCTTCAGAGGAGCCTCTTCCTTCCACTGGAGGGAAACTGGTTTTCTAACCTAGAGCTGGAGTAGGTGGTGCGAATGAGGTAGGTGGTATTACCCTTTGCGTGAGAATGGAGTTACCCTTTATCCCACACAGAGCCTATCTAGTTTGTCCTAAAGGTAGTCTCTCTAGTGTTTTGCAGATCTCTCTTCTGTGCCAAGGGAATTCTTGAGACATGAAAAAATTATTTCTTTCAGAAATTTTCTAATCATCCCTTGATCAAATATTTTCTTGATGGTAGAGTGTCTCTGTTCTTAACACTTTGCTAATGGGCATTATTTCTCTTCTTCTAATATACTCAGTGCAACTATTACTAAGTGAGCAAGCAAGTCACTCTTTTGTGTATCATCAAGAAATGTGTCAGCAGTTTCACAATTGTCCTACAGCTGTTTTTTTACAAACTTTACAGGGGATTAGTGCAGGAAGCTGGAAAAATGTGGTTGGGGTCTTTAGGTTAAGTAAACCAGTATTTGGTAATGTCTCTGAACATTTCTAATGTAATCTATAAGCTACAACAAGTCTTACAGTGAAGAGGGTAATTAATGAAAATCTGTTTGCAGCTGTAGGGATTTCTCTGATGCCAAAGAAGCTGTCTTTTTCACACCAGTAGTTCCAGTGACAGAACTGATCGATACAGTTGTCTTTACCCATGTGCCCCTTTTGATGAAAACTGTCAATATTTAATGTTACTGAGACTTCTACTCTGCTTTTAAACTTTGCTGAAGTGACCATATCACTTGAAGGTCCGTAACAAAAACTAGGGGAGAACATGATTGCAGAAGCTTTGTTTCCATGGAAAGTCAGACTGAAAAATAGCCCCTCAATGAAGAGCAGTTTGACTTGTCCTGGCTGTGGACTGGAAGGCTGACTCACAGCCTCCCTCATTCCCTGCACACAGCATTGCAGCAGCACCTCCAGGTATTTGAATTTGCAAAGCTCTGGCAAGGGCAAGCAGAGCAGACACTGCATATACTGTGTTGTAACACTAGCTTCCCAGAGCATAGATGTGTTTATAAAGGACCATCAGAAGTTTCATGCAATATTCATGTCTTTGACAAAAGCATAGTGCTCAGCAATAATTCTCAAAGCACTCCTTGGAATTCAAGATAAAAAAGGATAAAAAACCCACACCAAACTTGGTACTTGCCTATCTTTTGTGCTGCTGATTTCCCATGTAATGGATGAGGGTTTGATTCAGCAAAGTGCTTCCTGCCGCGCCTGACTCGTAACGTGTGAGGAATCCCATTGACTCCGCTGAAACAGGAACGTTGTGCTTGGCGTGGCGGCGTGTGTTGTTGGAAGTGTGGCACACGCTAACCTAGCAGATCAGTGTGATTACAAAGCCTTCCTGTCTGATTACTTCCACAGGTCAAATGGGGGCTTCAGGTATTTCTTGCAGGCTTGAAATGATTTCATTTGTGTTGTTGGCAATGATTTCCAAGACAAGATGCATGAGTGGTTACAGTATTTTGCTATAAACCTTGAGGACTGGCTTTGACACTTGCTCTGGACGTCTGCTAAAGACCACTGCCATTTGCTCCAGCTGTAAATGTGCAGACCCAGGTGCAATGCCAAAGACCTCTCTCCATTTTGCACACCAGATTGTTGTATTGTGGTGATGCTAAACCAAGGAGGTCTGGGTGGATCTGTGGTCTTTTTAAAGGTGATTTTTCTTATGAAGTTGCAAGGCTTTAAGTAATGTAGGTCCTGCACCAGAAATGCTAAGATTGAGGTATCAATAACCCCAGACGTAGGTGACAAAAAGAGGGAGCAATTGCTAGTTCTGATACTGTGAAACTCCTGGAGTCCTAAATGGAAGAATAGTCTTTTAAGGGAACTTGAAGTTTTACCTCTTGTGCTGTTTATGCAAACCTCAGCAAAAGAGGAGGGTGTGTTTGCAGACCATCACTGCTTTGGGATACCTGTGTCAGGGAAGGAGGGCACTGGTGAATTGTTTTCTATTGACTGCTCTCTTTTTAGTGGATACACAAAAAGTTTTGACACATTTGTAGAGGACAGGTTCACCAGTGGCTCATTAAAGTTATGACTGAAGGGTAACCTCTGGTTCAGCAATTCCCTAAAGCAGAGAGAGTGGAAGGATATGCTGAGAAATGCTCATCTGTGACATATGTGTTTCTTCTACTATTTCTCTAAGCATAGAGATTGTGTAGATCCTGGGCTAGAGTGGCTGCTGGGAAAATGACTTGCTTGTTGATTTTAAAATATAAAATCCTCCAAGTGTCTTTTGCATCCCTGAATGTAGTAACAGAATTGCTGGCCATATCTGTACTGTAGCCTCTCCTGTTTACAGACAGATGTGTTACTGCCTTAACTAGGGATTTGGTATAAATTGATCAAAAAACCTCCTTCCAAAATTAGCCTTCTAAAAGTCCCACAACAATTGCATGACAGAAAACTGGCTGAGTACCACGATGATGCTCCCCAGCCTGTGATTTGGAGAGGCAACTAAATGAAAACGTGGCCTGGCTTGTTTAAGTGTGGAGGACTCTTTCCTTTGCACGCAGTTGTTGCTATGTTAGAGAAGCTGTGGCTCTGTCTCTGAGGCCATTAAGCCAGTTTTTAGGCTCTTCAGTAAAATACTTCATGACTTAAATATGCACTGTCTTTGGGGAGCACCTCTCCCTTCTCCCCTGTCCCCTCCCTAATATACTTCATCATAACCTTCTGCAAAAATGTATAAATAAATAAAATAATCCAGGTTCCTTTTTCTTAAACAAAAATTTAATTAAATGGAAGTTAGATCCCTTTGGAATATAGAAAAGCAACTTTAAAGACACTCTAGACATTGGCTTTAAGGATTTCCTTCCCTCTTTTTGCCTAATAGACTCCAATCCTAGGATTGTATATCTCTGCTTCAATGCTAAAAGACTTCTTAAAAGAAGCAATATTCAAAGGCCTAATCCAGACATTTTATGGGATGTCATACATTTTCAGCTGTTCATAACATAAAAAATAAAATAAAATACTGCAGGTTACTCTATCAAAGAGAAAGTTGATTTGCAATTCCCAAGGTAGAATTATGAAAATACCTTGAGAGCATTACAGGAACGGACATTTATGAGAAGTAATAAAATTAGCTGACTGCAGTACAAATTTGCTGAATGCTTTTGGAGGAGAAAATATGTTCCTTCCCCCACTGCCCAGAGAAAATCAGACAAAAACTGTCCGTTTGTGAGGCCTTTTCTGCAACAAATCAAAGCCATTCTTTAGCAAGAGTACTGTTTCTGCAGCGTTACCCTGGGAAAATGATGTAGACCTGATCTTTCCCCACTGAAACAATAGAAAAAGAGCTCATGGTATCGACAGGAGCAGTACTGAGTATTAACAGAGCTTTGTGTATGGGGAATGGAGCTATTTCCTGTCTGTCTTCGACCCCAGGCTGCTGATTCACTGGTTGGGTTGACTGGAGGATGAAGTGGGGAGAATGGGAAGACTTTAGCAAGGGGTCATGGACCAAATCTTAATAGGTGCTGAATGCCTTCAGGTCCACAGAAGATCCAACTCACAGAAGTAGCGTGTTGAGAGAGCAATTGCAGAGCTTGTCCCATCTTCTCTTTTTGAACATACATTGCACCACCTCTGTCCCATCCCACAAGAAGGGGACTTGTAAGAGTCAAAGGGAATCCCCTCTGGAGTGGCATCCTGTGCAAGTCAGAGTGTTGCCCTAAGGCTAACAGATGCCACAAAAAAATACTAGAACCAGGTGGGGCACTGTCACTCACTATTGCCCTGCATATAACCAGTAATGTGGAGTCCATTAAAATGTATCTTCATGGCATCTGGACTTATTTTAAGGACATTGAGGGATTTCTCTCCACTTCCCTTTGATAAGCTTTTCCAGTAGTTTTTACTTGCAAGTGGCAAAATAAATTCATAAAGTACCTTCTTTCTCTTTTGAATGTGTCTCATAATTTCTGACTTGACCTGGTTGTGCCTTTTTCTACTAAACTGATGAATCTTTCCACGTTCACAAGTTTTCCTAGCAAAATGTATATAACTGCAGTCAGTGCATCTCCATCTTACACTAAATTGACCAAGCTACTTAAATCTTCCACTGTGAGGTCTGTTTCCCAGTCCTTGAATTATTCTGTTGATTTTCTTTGTATTTGTGGTTTCTTAAGACAACAAGGCTTATAATGAAAGTGGATTTATGTGTCCACCTGCTCCCCTCATTCTCCCTCCCCATTAACCCTTGACTAATTTCACAAATGCAGGAAGAGTCTTAAAGATCTCTAGGCTGCACATGTTACCTGAAGAAGGAGGAAATCGTATTAGTGCTCTAATGAGGAAAAAGCTGGAGCGTTTGTGCTCAGCCACTATTAAGATATCTGATAATCCATATTGGAGCGACCTGTCAAAAGTCGTTTTCTTGAGTTTATGCTTCTCCTGGCGATGCTTCTTTTGAAGGCTGGTCGCTGGAGCTGCGTGTGATGGTCATGGTTTAGTCTTGCTGTACTCAGCTACCGAACCAGGTATCTTTTACATCCCACCATGGAGACCAGTGTGCCAAGACTTGGGGTCTGTGGTCACTGATGAGCATCCAGGCTCATCGTCTGAGAGCTCTAGCTGATCTCTTCCATCTGCAAAAGTCTCTCTCAGCACTGGTTGTGTTCCTGCATGCCTTGTTTCAAGAGGCAAATCTGTTCAGATGGCTCTATGTCTTCGTAATTCACCATGCTGACAGTCTGTCTCATGCATGTGGATTTTATTGGCAGCATTTTGAGAACTTCCAAATCATGGATGAAAATGTTGACTGGTGTTGGGCTCGTTACCAATCTCTATAAATTTTTTGATAGAAAAAGCTCCCATCATAGATGATTCTCTGTTTTTACAGTGGCTCTTTGAAATTTTTCAGTATATATTCAGTTTTCAAAACTGTTTGAGGTGTTTTCTATGAATATTACATAGTTCTAGTTCTGCAAGCATGAACTTGACCTTAGTAAAACTGCATCAATTTACACTACTAACTTATGCTGAATGATCTCAGAAAGGAAAAGAACTTTTTTTGACATGACTATTTTATCAATGTCGTATTGACCACCATCTTGCTTATTTCCTAAGGATCTTCTCTGCTCAGTGAGTTTTCTACCTCATATCCTTGTTCTTCTTCAAGGGTTTACTCCAAATTAGTTCATTCAACCAAATTCAACTAAATTAATGTATAAAACTGAAGTTACATTTGAAGTTGTTTCCCCTGTATCCTGAGCAGTTTGGCTTGCCTGAACTCTGTAATGCTGTAGGTGGCATTGGAGAGGAAAAAAAAAAAAGAAAAAAAAAAAAAAAAGGATTTGCAATATCAAGTAGTTTAACAGCACAAGGAAACTGAAACTTAAATGCATTTCCTTTTCTCAGATCCAGATTTAATCTTCATTTCTGAGTCTGCCTAATTTATTGCAGAATCTCTTGTTAAATGAAATTGAGTGTTTAGCAAAATTACTCAAGGGAGAGAATATACGTGAGAGGATACATACGTGTGTCCTGGGCTAAATATGATTTCCTTTTTGTCTTCCATTGATTAATCACTTTGGTTTTCTATCTCTCTCTAAATCTAGTTAATGAACCAATTTATTTTAATCCCATGTGAAACTTACTGTGTCTCCCCTCAATAGCATAAATCTCGTGTTCCCCCATAGCTAATAAAAAACAACAGTCCAGATACTGTCCATCATCTCTGCTATGGGCTGGAGCTCTAGCTAGGGCAATGAAAGGAGGGCAAATTACTCCAGCTCAGCATTTTTAAGCAGAGTTGTTTATAAGTGAGGTTAAGTATAGAAATGCAGAAGAACATCTTTCAGTCTTCATCTGAAACATATATGAAAGTAAATTATTTTTAAGTTTGACTAGAGAACAGACTGCTGTTAGTAACGCACGATAGGACCAACATGGGTTGCACATTCAGGCACTGACCTTTTCTAATTTCTTTTGTTGGCGAATTTCTGTCCTTGGATGGATCCTAGCCTAGCACTGTATTCCTTATTTAGACCTCTTGCTATTTTTCCTCAACTTACTGCTTGTTGAGTGGGCACTGTTGTTTTTTCTTGGTGGGAAAGCATCTTCTCTGTGCCACCCATTCTCAAAATAACCTTTGCAGCTTCATGGAAAAGATGCACTCCATCACTGCAGCCTTGTAGCACACATGGCATGACAGGGAGTACAGTCCCATGTTTGTGAAGGGTTCAAATGCTTAATCCATGAGCATCTCTTCTAACCAATATCAAACTAAGGACCTAGAAGAAGACTGATTTTCTTAAAAGTTCTCCTGAAGCAGAGAGGACAAGCAGGGAATGTGTTTGCTACAAAAGGGAGGATGCTGAAGACAGGAGAACATTTTAGATGTCGATTGGCCAGGAATGAAGACAAATTGGATGCCCTTTCAGCAGTAGTTGGCTCAGGGGTAAAACTAATACCTTTAGGAGAAGCTCTGGGCAAAACCAGGTGGATGTCAGATGAATTATGGAAAATGTTGTACAAAGGTATGTCTTTGACGGTAAAAAACAGAATTAGCTAATCTGGAGGGCATCTTCCACCTTAATGAAGTACAGCCCATTTGTGAAAAGTTTCCCTTCTGAGATGGAAGAATCTGTGTAGCATTCTCTAATCTTCAGCTGAAGCTTTTCCAGCTGTTCCTTGGTCTTCTCCACTTTCCTTTAATGCCTACATATCTCATAAATAACAAAGAGGAGCTGATTGTCTCTTTCATTAGTGAAATTTTAGCAAAGGAAAATATCTGAAAAATAGCTGTTAAAATTCAGAAGCAGTCTTCACATCACTTGACCCTTTCTATAAACTGTGTGTGTACATACATGTGTGTAAAATATACATGTGCGTGTATGTGTATATAACCATATATAAATTGTTTGTGTAAGTGATATATACATGCAAAAACAGTTGCAGAATATGTATTTTCCTTCATTCACATATTTTTGACCTTGCTGGTTATCTCCCCCCCCCCCCCCCCCAAAAAAAAAAAACCAACCCTCCACAAGAAGAGAGTTCTTCTTTCCTGCCTATTTCTCCTTCGCAAATTTGCTCCTTTTCAAAAGCATTTGAAAAGCTTTGCTGCTTTCTTCTGAAATGGAAAGCAATAACAAAGCCTTTCTACAGAAGAACAAAGTGTAATCCTAAAATTTTCAGGGAAGGCTTTGAAGTTCCTAATGTAATAGTGTGCTTGTCAAGTTTTTAATGTGTTGCTTTAATTCCATAGTGTCTTTAAATTATTCCCATCAGTTGCAGATTTAAGGTGTTCATTATTTTTTTTTCTTGGTGCACAATGTCAGTACTTCTGAATAACTTACATTTTATTTTATTCTAGTGAGAATTCCTAAAAGTAATGACATTCAATCCCGGTACTACTCAAACAACATAATTATGCTAAAAGCAGAAAAACTAGAACTAGTTCTGTTGCCTAAAAATCTTTGTTTGATGCAGTGAAATCTACATTGTAATTTGGGTCAAGCATGGCAAAGAAATACTAGAAATACATAAAACACTGGAGAAGGGATGTATCTCAGAAAATCCAGAGTTTTGTTCTGATGTATTCACAACAAAACACTTTGATTTTTATTATTTTTCAAAATAAAATTTTTGAATATATTACAAGAGGAGGCTAGAAACCCAAGAACAAAATATTTCATTTGGGAGCACACATGACGTTGTCTGATCCAAAATAATTTTGCAAATATATTTTAAAACATTTGTCCTGAACAAACAAAGCCAGTATTTTTTTTTTCCTGTTTTATATTGATTTACTGAAACACTTTGTGAACAGGAAAAAAAAAAAAGAATCAACATCTATCTACATCTATCTAGATACTCAATGCACAGTATATTTCCACATAAAATAATCAATTGGGGTATGGCAAACAATTTTCATTTTTTGTCATTTCTCTTTATTATTCTTATTGCTTGACATGAAGACTGAACTAGCTCAAGGCTCCACTGTGCTCAGTTCCATACCATGCGGAGTAAGACATGGATCCTGCGCTAATAACTTTTTGAAAGACTTAAGCCAGAGTGTGTCGTATTTTACGATGCATTTCAGTAAACTAATTGTGGCTCATTCTGTGGTCACAAGGAAAAGCATTTAAATACATATATGATCATACATATTTCTTGACCTAGAGGCTACAGGAATGAGGAGGTCTTAATGCTGTTTACCACCTTGGGGGACATTAAAACGATGGGACTGGAAGGGCTGTTTAGGTTATAGAAATCTAATTATACCCTGAGGAGGGAGTACCACAGCATTCAAAACCAGCTGGTAGGGCAAATCTCCTGGGAATCCAAATTACATTTTTTTCAGTTAAAGAATAAGCATCTTTCATGAGCGACTGAACTGTGACAGTTTTAAACGTAGCTCACACCCCCCAAAAGCAGGGAGTTTTGTATCGAGTGTGTTCAGATGCTTGAGTATCTCAAGAAGAAAACTCCTTTGATTTTCTTTTTTTATTTACTTTTTCTCCTTTTCTGTAGCTGCCAGCAGCACTGCAGGTAGAGAATTACTCTTTCTCAGCCAAAGCAGAAGGGCTTTGTGTTGGGTCTGCACAGTGGTGCAAATTTTAAATTGCAGATCACGTTACGTGGTTTGTCTTAAAATACCTGTTCACCATTCCTGTCCCCAAGCACTTCTTGTTTGTTTCTTCTCAAATTCAACTGTGGCAGCTAGCTGGAAAGTCTGAACGAAAGGTGGGAGCTTGCCATAACTGTCTGATTGGTGTTAGATCAGCTAGGAGACACCAAGTAAACTGGACATTGTGCTCTAATGAAAATAACAAAGTATTGTAGATTTCTGGGGTAACTAAAAGAGAGGAGAAGGAATGACTTATCTCCTCTAACACATTAACTAACATGTTAAAATATTTCTGATTTGCTTCTAAACCTTACAAAACTTCATTTATTAATCTAAGTAACCAATCTTAGATTCAGCTTTGCTTTTGAACACTTCCCAGGCTTTTCTTGGTACAACCACTGCATTTTATTGCGTGTGTTTGTACATGTGCATAGATATAGATACAGATTAAACATCACTGATACCTAGTTCCCCAGGTCATGGCCTGCTTAACAAAATGACTGTTCAATCTGGGAGTGCTTTCTTTAGGATAAGGTTTCTGCCTGTTTTCAAGGTAAGACAGAACAGTCAAATATTTATGAAAGTTACAACATTCCAGATTTCCTTTCCAAGGCTACTTGAGGCCACTTGAAGAAGTAAATCTGTCGTGGTGATGGAGACAAGCTTCATTTGCACGCTTCCTTTCATCTCTCTCCAAACAAATGGTTCATTCACACTTCCTAGGTCAGTGGTAGCAACCGTGCTTGGTTTCTTAGTGGAATGAGCAGGACCAATCGTGGTCGTTTACATGATGCTGGTATATTATTGAGAGAATTTGCACAGTCCAGGCACACGTTCTCTTTGCTCTTCTTTCATGCATTTGATATACTCAAGTGGAGTGCTAATAATCAAGACCCTGTGTTTACCCTGGAATCAGGCAGACTGGGCAGCTATCTTCCTTGCACAACTGTTCTACAGATGTTTCTCCATTAGAAATTATTCAGGGGCTTTTCCGTAATGCAGTCACAAGCTACTGCAATGATTGATGAATTCTGGTTGCTTTGTACAAGGCCAGATTTGAACTCGCAACTTTGAGCTGAAGGACGACCTTTTCAGTGTCTCCCTGGTCCTCCCACCTCTGTGTCTTTCATGCTTACATTGGCACTTTCTCTGTTCCTTAATGAAGTGACAACTCCATCTATTTCATAGTCATTTTTCTCTTGACCTCCCACACTTGCTGTCAAGTTCAGTTTGACTTTGCTGTAGATGGGGCTCTGTGCCTAGAAATCTCTTTCTAGCCCTAAAAAATAAGTCCCTCAGCTGCTGCTAAGGAAACTTGGCTGGATGCTGGGAAACTCTCTTGTAACAGGGCTGGAAGGAAGCCTTCCTGCCAGCTGCGGAGAGAAAGCAGGCTGGTCTGTACCTCCTGTTTCGGACTCAGCCCCATCCCCACATCTCTCACTGCCTGGGAGGATGCTCATTCCCCTCCCAGCCAGAGTCGGTTGGCAAGACCAGCCTCGTGCTGCGATCCTCCTGATGGTGTGATGCAATGATCTGTGCTGACCTAAAACAGGTTGTCTGCAATCTCCACCAATCTTATGTCAGGTTTTTGTGTTCTGGCTGATTGTTGTACTTTCTGACCAATCCTGTCCAGCCATCCACCCCTGGAGAGTCTATAATAGGCCTAAGTAGAGGCAGATGTGGGAGTGCTCTGCTAAATGCAATGCCAGAATTTCTTGTTCTAATCCTTCCTGATAAGTAGCTGTCAGTGTCCCATGCAGTTATGCTTAGTGGTTCCTTGTTAGCTTTTCTCAGCAGGGGCTGCTCCCTCCTCGGGGAGCACAGGAGACAGCTCGAGCGGCTGCAGTTTTTCATCTCCAGCGCTCATCTGGAAGGCACCTGCTGCGTCGGGCTGGGGGAGCGGAGTGGGGTCATGGATGGATGAAAAGTTATGATGTGACTTGAGAGCAACCCGTGCTTTCTGGTGAAATCCCAGGTGTAAAGAGGTTGTGGTTGAAGCCATGAGGAACGTTCCCATAGATGTCAATGGTGCAAGCTCCACATCCAACACTTTCCTTGGGGAGAAAGTGACCAACTGTTTGTCCCATCAGGTTTAATGAGTAGTGAGCAGATAAATGGGAGGTGGGAAAGACAGATGGGGGACTTCACAAGATCACCTCCTGACCTGCCGTCTATGGGACCATGTTGATGAAAGCAGTTGAGTCACCTCTCCCTGGATGTGTCTGGTGGATGTTACAGCCAGCTCTTGGCACTGAAGAGTGAGCTGGGTCTCACTGCCCAGTCTGCATCCCCAGCTGAGGCACAAAGTAATGTCTTAGCCAAATGTTCACTCGAGCACACCGTCGCTGCTTAGCTTCTCCTGTGTGAAAGAACTTCCTTCCCTTTAGGGTATTCCCTTGATTTTTAAAAAGTCAAGCAAATATTTAAGAGTGGATTAGAGTCTAGCTCAACATATCCATCATTCACCATCAATTATCCAGATCATTAATATCGTTGCACTCAGCTCGGGACTTCTCTGTGTCTGAATGTACCAAGAGCTAGGACAGACTAAAGGTGGAAATTTATAGCAAGAACCTTTCCCTCCCCCCTCTTATTTAATGGCACACATGCTTTGACCTAAAGTGTAATTTTCTGCAACATTTAAGGCAGATAAAGTGTCTTTAGCAGCCAAAGGAAAGCTCAAAGGTAACATTATCTAACTAGCAAACAGATGGAGGATTTAACATTCTTGGTAGCTGAAATTTTGGACTCTGGCCAAACCATGTTAATGGATTTTTTAGCAGTCGTTCTTTTCCTATGAAAGTGCAGGATGCAGATAGAAAACAAACAAAAAAAAATTACACCAAGGAAAACATCTAGCAATACAGGCAGAAGTGAGGAAAGATACCAACTTGTTCATGAGCACTGTGGGGGGAAAATAAAAAAGCTTAAAATAAAAGCTTGTATTTCAAAAACTGGGGTGTGACGTGTATGATTCAATTAAAGAAATAAGTAACTCACCTCAGAAGCCCCAAATCTTTGATTTAGTGGAGGAGACAAGCCTGTTTGAATCGTAAAAGGGATTGTCGTTCAGTGTGAACTTTGCCTTCCTATGAAAATTGCGGAGGAAGAAGATGTCTTTTGAAGGGCTCTTGTTCCCTTTGACTTGCAGGAACCAAAGCGAAGTCTAAACCCCCTGATCCTTGCTTGTGGCAAGCCTGGTGCTCCCTTACAGTCCCTACTATTTTTCTGTGTGCCAGGGGCCTTTCCCAATACCACATCCATAAGCTGTCTTGCTCCTTAGCATATTCTCTCTAGGTTTTAAACATGACAGACTGGGCCCTGAAAAAGCTATATAGGGGAGACCATACAGCTCAGGAGACAAAAACGTGTTTTCCAGGAATTGTTGGTGAAAACTCTGTGATGTAAAGAAGGCAATTGAGGGGACGTGAACCCTGGGAAACCCTGATATTTACCATAATTTGGATCCATCAAATCTTACCGCTTTCTGTCAGTGAATCTTCAAAACCGTATGAAATTTGTGGGGTTTTTTTTCATAAAATGTCAGTATTTCATGATAATAGCTATCACCTCAACACTTGTTATGTGAGTTTTGTTATTATGCTCCGTAAAAGATTTCAGTCTCTCTAGTAGGGAGCTGGCAAGTACCATGTGTCTGAACTGATTAATAATCGATAGGAGTAAAGATGCTAATTCGGAGGTTTTGGTTGAACTGATAGGCACCTCTGCAGAGATCTGGAACCACAAAGAGAAGAGGCTGATGCTGGAAGGTTGGGGAGGTGTTTGCTTTGACTAGCCTTGCTCTTTTCCAAGCAGAGTTTTGGGAGCAAATGGATGACATTAACACTCTACACTGATTACAAAACACTGAATAAATCATACAGAGGTCTAATTCCACCAGATCTCATTACCACTGGATTGAACTTTTCACTAACTTACTTGTCTCGAGTGATCTGAGTCAGCACGTCAGCTCTGAGCATCCCAGGATTTGGGAATGCTGGAAACAAATCTGGTTCCAAACACTGGTGCTCAAGAGCATTCTTACAAGTCATTTTCCAGCAGGCAAAACCTAAAATATTACAAAGAGAGAGTCAGAGGCCAGCAGAAACTCCAGCTGAGAGCTCAGAGCTGCTCCAATGCCAGAGCATCCATCTTTCGAAAGTTTAATGAGATGAGTTTCCATCAGGCGCTTTCACAACCGGGCCACCAGCAGTGGCCTTGGACGTGGTGTCTCGCTCCCCATGGTGTCTGGACAGCAGGAGCTGTGTGGTTCAGACCTCAGTGAGAAAGCAGGATGGTGAAAATTTGTGAGAGCTAATTAAACGAGACAAGATTTTGCCTGGCAGGGATTCATGCCAGATAAACTACATCCCAGGAAACCATTTCAGGCTTTGTCATAAAGTACTTGTGGAGAGAGAGCGGGACGTCTTGCCAGACTTCACTTCAAATATAGTACTGTAGCTTTTCCTTTTCTTTTTTGGAATTGGTATGGTCATAAATTATCTGCTTAGCACAAGGTTAAACATAGGACAGTGAGGGATGTGAAGTCTCATAGGTGAAAGACCCCAACATAAGTAAGGAAATGGTTGTACATAACGTTATCGGGCTGTGCTTCAGCTGAGCATGCAAAACATGCCCTGAGAGCTCAAGACATGACTGTCACTCTCAGGAGATCTATACTCATATCCCTGCTCTGCTACTGGCTATCTCTTGGTCTTGGGACAAGTTTTTAGCTTCTTGGTGCTTTGGAGTCCTATTGGTAAATAAGGACGGTACCATTCCCTCCTCTGCTGTTAGAAACAGGAAGGCCATGCCGACATTTGGAGACAGCGTTAAGGAGGGTGGCAGGGAGCTAAGCAGTAATTCTGTCCTCCCACGGGGACCTCCGCAACAGCAAGTCCTAGCTCTAACCTGGAGGCTCTGAGGTCTTGGACAATGACCCCAGCAATGACTGGTAGGTGAAATGGCTGTTTGTTTCTGTGTGCAGACCCAGCCCCACGTCCTGAATGAAGACGTGTTTGAAGCAGCATCGTTGATCCAAGCCCAAGTGAAGTACAAATCCATTAGCAAGAGCTGTCTCTGCCCAGACACCCCAGCACACTTGCTGTGTCAGCTCTGCATTACCATAGAGGGAAAACAACTCCCCAATGGCTTTATCGTTAAGTCTAAAAACAGTAGCAGGATGTGAGGAGCAGATGATGTTTCTTCCAAGCTCTTGTGGTACGGACCAGGCTTGCTCCAAACCTGGCCTCTGGGTTTGCACCTGCAGTCTGGAAGTGGGAAGTGATGGCGTTGGCAATTTAGGTCTGTTTCTAATTCCTTGCTGGATCGGTGACTTAGGGAGGATTCACGTTAGTAATTCCTTGGCTCAAAGCTGAAGGTACAAAAAGATCTAGCTGATACTGAGGACTATTTCCATTGTGGTAGGTAGTAACTGAGCATTCCAGAGAAATGATGCTAATGTTAGTAGAGACTCTTAGGGTTATATACTACTTAGGTGAGATCGGTGCAGTTAGAGATATATTGCAGTTGCACTTGTGTAATCTGGATATTGTTTCTGTGTGGAACTGTATTTTTCATGTTCCTCAGCTACCTCCAGCCTTTGGAGATTACTGTGCATCCTGCCTTTCTCTGTTAGAGAGTCATAGTTGCCTTAGTTACTATATTTTTTAATTCACTTGTTTCTGCATTGCATACAATACAATTTAATTAAAGCCAGAGCTAAGGAGAGTCTCTTCCAGAGAAAGAAATTTGAATACTTCTGAGTACTTGAATACTTCTGAACTATGTTTCAGAGGGAGCAGTGAGCAGGTGTCAAGAAAAGAGAGATGAGTTCTGAGAATAAAAAAATAAAGAGAATTGGTCTGGAAGAGTAGTAGCCTGCAGATGTGTTTGCTGATTCATTGGAAATTAAAAGCAGATATAACAGTTTGGGGAAAAGTTCTGCGATACCAGGTCTGCCTCTGTGTACAGACACTTACGGTATTGTTCCCCAGTTCAGGAAGGAAAGGTTTTTGATGTTGTATGCCAGTCCAGTCTCATCCAGCCCAGATTTTAGTCTCTTGTGGGTAGACATCAGTCATAAGCAGATTGGAAAACTTAGACACTTTTCTTGGAAGGAAGCGTAGGGAGTTTTTTGTTGTGTGGTTTTTTTTTTTTAGTGCACCACTGATTTCAAAGCTGTGTGGTTTGGGCAGTAGCCCAGAATTCTTGGTTTTATGTTCTCCTTGTTCATCTTATAAAGCATAAATATCATATTTCCTCTACAGGAAAATATATACATACTTGTGTATCTGTGTGTATAGTACATCTGCATTTGAGTGGATGTGGAATTGTTAATATTATGAGTTTTCAGGATCAAGGTACTGGATGCTGAATACAGCAAAACAGCGTTATGGAAAAGGAGCTTGATACTGGAAAGGAAACCGATCCCTGTTGTGCCAGTCCTGTCCTTGTGTTTTCTGTCATCCCAGTGCCGCGGGCTGGCGTGTGGTCTTTAATGCTGTTCATTAACTGCTGTCAGTTGGCGCGGGCCAGGCATGAAAGAAAGCTACAGCAGAGAAAAACAGGTTCTGGGGGAGCTGTTGGCAGCTCAGGAGAAATTCTTTACCCTGTGTATCAGCTCTGGCCGTTCCCCCATACACCGTTGGGGGACAGTGAGGTCCTCTCTTTCGTGGTGACTCAGGAGCCTTGGGCACAGGTTGCAGTGACTAATGGTTCAGTAGCATGCTTTGCAAAGAGACTCCTTTGCTCTGATGTCCTGGCCAAATTCTTTCCTAGAAAATTGGATGGGATGCTTTTCCCCTGCAATCCCAGATGCACAGAGTATTCCTTGCTTCTTGCTGTTTTAGCCTGCCAGCTAGTTAAGGTTAAGGTATACTGTCTGTTCTGTGATCAGCTCAAGGGTTCCCCACATATACCAACTATAATTGTAATGTTTAGAGACTATAATGGAAAGGAAACTGAGTTTACAACTGCATAGTAGTACTGTACTCATGACCTGTTGATAAAGAAAGCATGTTGCATCTGTTACTTACTGAAAGATAGTCTCACTCCTGACTTCATTTGCAAAAGAAGCATGCTGCAGAGAGCATATTGCAGTTCCCCATAAAGACTGAAAAAAATTGTGGGATCTGATTGTTGCAGCCAAAACCAGCACACTCATCTTTCCCATAAGTGTAGTATTCACAGGAAAGCTCTATTTTCAAGAAAGCAACAATCGACACGCAACTCACTGAATCTCAGCTGAAAACTGAGCTGAAAGAACTATCTTTCCTTCTTTGACTGCGTTCTGTGTTCAGAGAGGGCTGGAGTTGGGCTTCATCCAAGTGGCAGTCAAGTGATCAGAAAGTGGGATCAGTGAGTGATGGGGCAGAGGGTGCCCGAGCATGGGTGTAGCGTAATGCACAAGTGCAATGCAAACACTCTCACCGAGCTCTTGCACTCGGAGGTAGACTTCAGATAACGTGTTGACAGCATCAGTCAAAGAAAAATAACATTCTACCCAGTCCAGTGCATTTGAAACTGTGTAGAAAATTGCTGAGGGGTTGTGAAAGGTGCTCTCTGTTGAAGAGAGCTGAGGGAGCTGGGTCTCTTTAGCCTGGAAAAGAGGAGACTGAGGGGTGACCTAATTAATGTTTATAAATACGTGAAGGGTGAGTGTCAGGAGGATGGAGCCAGGCTCTTCTCTGTGACATCTAGTGATAGGACAAGGGGCAATGGGTTCAAGCTGGAACATAGGAGGTTCCGCTTGAGTATGAGGAAAAACTTCTTTACAGTGAGGGTGACAGAGCACTGGAACAGGCTGCCCAGAGAGGTTGTGGAGTCTCCTTCTCTGGAGACATTCAAAGCCCGCCTGGATGCGTTCCTGTGTGATCTGATCTAGGTGTTCCTGCTCCGGCAGGGGGATTGGACTAGATGATCTTTCGAGGTCCCTTCCAATCTCTAACATTCTGTGATTCTGTGATTCTGTAAAATAGTGTATATAACCTCTGCTTTCTGTGGGCAGTCGCGGTGACACAGGGTGGGAGGGATGGATGATAATACCAAAAGAAAATCCCAGCAACCCTGGTCACAGCGGTAATGATACTGAAAAACAGTAGCTTAATGCAGTTCATTGCTATAGGGATTTTACTTTTAAGGTTATAGTTCAAATCCTCTTCTTTCTCATGAGCAAGTTGAATTGTCTGGTGGTTCAGGGAAGGTTGTATGCAGCGCAAGCTCTGGTTTAGTTATTGAGTTGTGTGAATTTAGGTTACTTAACAAAACATAGTATATTATAGGTTGCCTGCAAATGTGGAAAAATGGTTATTTGATGGTTCTAAAAGTAACTGTGTTACTGACCTGCGATGGTGTTTTCTGCAGTAGGAACACTCCAGTGACTTAAGTACAGCACCAGAAGGTATGGTTGGGTTGTGGCTTTGAGAAACAACCACAGCGTGTGTGTGTATATATATATTTTTTTTTTTTCCAATTGTGCAGCCACATGTTAAACAGGCTTCTGCAAGCAGCTCTGCTTATTTCAATAGGACAGCTTTCTAATTAGCTCACACTTGTTAAATTAGGGTCACAGCATTGGACCCTAATTTCTGTCCTTAAACTGCTTTGAGATCTTTGGGGCTGCACATGAAATTATATTGCTATGTATAATTTACAGGGTGTTGTCAGTTGAAAGCTCCTCTGTGTTTCGTGCATCAAGCACTGTTCAAGCCAGCTGGTAGCTGGCTCAAAATAATGATACCATGATAGGAAAGATGGTCAAACATTGCCAAAACTATTAAACAGCACATCTGCCTGCTGTATGCTGGGATTAACGCCGCGCTGCTGGTACCAGCCTCCTGGGTAGAGATGGAAACATCTTCCAGTGTAGGTAATGTGGGTCACAGCTCTTCAGAGACACAAGCAGTGGCTGCAGTGGGCATCAGGTGTTTCCACTATGCTTTGTCTTGTTGGGGTTACTATCCCTAGTACAACAGTAATATGAGTTAGATGCACCAGACATAGTCAAGTCTGCGGCAAACCAAACTGTCTATTTTGTCTAAAGCACGTTGCCCTAAAATACATTTTGATGTTTTGATGGGTTCTTTTTGGCTGTAGGCACTGAGAGCAGAGCAAGTGTAAGGCACTGGGTGAGAGCTGGTTTTCGTAGGGGAAAAAAATAGCTGTTTTCTGCTGTTGTGCTGATAATATGAGTTCCCAGTACTGGTTGTTAGAATAATACTGCCGGCAGAGTGAGAGAAACAGAGAGACAAGGGGGATCACGTTTCATGGGCCATAAACTGGAGCACACTAAAATAATCCTCTCAGATATGGTCAACTGAATATGAATCCGTGTAATCTTGAACACTCTCTGCATGAACTCAGAATTAATCATCAGAAAAAATGAACCCTTGAACACAAAGCTAAATGTCAGGAGGAATATTTTGTTCTCATGGTGAAATATTCAAGATCAACTCGCGGCATTGTCTTACAAAGAGTGTCATAAAATCTACCCCAAAAGATGTCATTATGAATTATTTGCTGGGAGCCTATCCCTTGCTTAGTATATTATGATGCCATGTGGCATTTATTTTCCAAAGAGATTAGGAAGTGCAAAGTCCATCATCAAATAAAGCTCAGCTGGAAAACAGTAATGTTTTTTCCTTGATAGCAGCCTTGGACCCTCTAAGACTGATATTAAGTAATCCTTTGAATTAATACTTCAAACAACTTGAAAAGTGAACTTTGGTTCTAATACCGACAAGTCTGCCGGTCTGATGTCTACAAGCATGGCAAAAAGAGGTGTCCGCTGCTCTGGTGGGGCTCCTCATCCTGGATACAGACTCCGTGATGATCATTGTGGTGGTGGTGGGAAAAGCAGCGGTTGTGGTATCTTGAAGTCCGTTCCAAAGTTCAGTCATCAGAAATTTTATCACTGTGCGGTCACATAATGGGACAAATACATTGTCCTGGGAGGAAAGTGGATTATGCTGCTTTTAGAGATGGGGCAGCAGGGGCACAGACCTTTCCTTTGCAAGGAAAACCAAGTAAGTGTTTCTTGAGAGAAGCAGTCCCAATATCTCAACCACAGAGAAAATATTTTCAAATAGTTCTTTGATTCCTTTTTTTTTTTTCTCCCAAAAATAAAATAAACTTTGGAGTGTTACTGTAGGATTCCCCAACCCTTGGTTCACTGCAACTTTGAATGCCTGAGACCACTGTACAAATCTCTTGAGTTATCACCCTCTTTCTGGAGCCCCATGATGTACCTCAGAAAGGAATGAGAGAGAGGGGATAGTGAGACTTCTTAATGTGTCTTGGGAATTCACGACAGATCTTGAATCTCTCTAGGAATGTTTTTCTTGCTTCACTCCATTGGGAATTGGCTCTGACATACTAAAAAACATTTTCAGAACAAGTCCCTTTCATTTTCTTGGCCTCTCTATTGCTCTTGTCACTGACCCAAAGCCTTTTGATTTTTTTTTTTCCTTTTGACGTTCTTGAGCTAATTGGCCTCAATGAAAAGTGTTTTGTTTCCTGCAGAAACTTGGCTGTGAGAAAAAGTGTGGAGGTTGGGAGAAATCTGGGACAGGCTAGTGCCAGAGGGCTTATATAATAGCTCAGAATAGTCAGCCAAAATATAGTGTGAGAGCTTTATAGGTGGAGTTCGGTGGGATGAAAAATACTGCAGGGTTTGGACACAAAAATGCCAATAGGGCCAGCAGTGAATTTCTTCCTTCAGTCAAGGATGATCTCAGTTTCATCCAGTGAAGGGACCAGATAATTATGGAAGCAGATAATTATTGGCTGAATTCCTGTAAGAATGCATATTGTCTTGGTGCTTTTACTTAATAATGTGGGCCTCTATTTAGGCAAGAGGGTCTTGTCTCCCGTTCACATTCTGCTCACCTCTAAATCTGTGTGTTCAATGCTCTCGAGCTCTGTTTTCTTCAATCTAGCTGAAAGTCAGGAATACACATGGATGTGCCTTCTGGGCATTTTTATGTTGATTTCAGTGGGTTTCTGATCAGGTTGGGCACAAGGGGAAGCTATTAAGCGTTGTAACCAGGAATAAAGAGCTATTCTGGACAGGTATGTAGCCCCAGAAGTTAATTTGAGTGTTTTGAGCTGAAGATAGAAGGAAGCACGGTTTCCTCGTGTAGTTTTCTGTAGCATAAAGCCCTGATCGGCCCCTGAATTAACGGGAGTCTCATTATTGGCTTTAAGGGAGGAAGATGGGACTCTGTAAAGGGATTTTTTGGCTCTGCCAAGCACCCATCCTGGCCCACTTCTCTATGGTCAGGCATGAGTTGGCCTTAGCATGAACCACTTGTCCGTGGTTATGGCCTCAATAGCTGGGGAAGGTCCCACCATCGTGCTCGGGCTTCATGGTACTGCCTGTAGCTCTCGAGGAACAGAGAGAGGCTGAGGACTGGGAATTCATCCACATTAACAGAGACCTGGGCTCAGCCTAGAGCAGTGGAAATGATTTATGCCTTGTTTTGTTGGCTAAATCAGATGGTTGAAGGAAAAGTTATACTGGGTCAATGCCGAACAAAAATGTTTTCATTTTCTCACCAAAACAAAAGCCTGGAAGAAAATTCAGGCTGTGCAAAGAGCTTAATTGTTTAATTTAATGTCCATGTTTGTGTTCTTTTTGAAATTAGTTCTACGCATATTGCATTTCAGTGAATTATTTTGGAATGCTTTGAAATAAAACTGTGATATTTTTGTTTTGTTTTGGAAACAGCAAAATTTATTAAATTCTTCATCAGTATTCCTCAGCAAGTGTAGTTTGGGAACTGTTTTGGTTAACCCAGAAATTAATTTTTTGGCAGATAAATTACACAATCTAAACTATCCCCACCTCATGTTTGTACAGTTCCCAGCTCCATCATGAACTCCCTGTTTAAGCCTGAGACCCATTGGCTTGTTTGTAGGCCTGGTAAATAGACACAGACACACAGCCTGAGCATGCATGGAGGTATAGCTGTACCCATCATGTAACAGCCGCCACAGATGACTGAAAGGGAAGATGGGACTGCTCAGTTTGTCCTTAAGGAAACTTTCCTTTTCCAAAACTAAAGTCTTAATTGGGGAGAGGTTATTTCTCTTTCTTTCTTCAAAATAAAAATTCAGTATTATATCTTCCTTGTTCCTTTAAGAGACTTCTTTGTGTTCTGTCTTTTGTAATCTTTGAGCCAGTTGCAATGATAGTTTAAATCAGTGTGACTCCAGCTAACACTATTTAGCTTCTAACCCATAATGCTGCAAAACACGCTGGCCCTGACGTATCTCAAGCAAATGACTGCTTCCCCGGGAGGCGGCTAAGGCTGCTGGTGTTATTAAAGTTAAGCAGGAGTCTCTGTGTTCTGCTGTGTTCAGGTTTAAACAGTAAGGTGATGACACTTCACTTTTGCTTTTGTTATTTCTTGGAGTTGTTCTCCTTCCTTTTGGTATGTGTGGTTTAAAAGCAGTCCATCATGTTGCAGACTCTATAAACTGTGGGTTGCTTAATTTGTGTGATTCATAACACAAGAAAAAAAGAACCATCATCATTCTTGGTATTACAGCTAGCTCTGTTACCCAGAGCATTGACCTTGACCAGCTAATGATAGGTATTTAATATATGTGTGTGTGTGTATATATAGATATAAATATTCATTATGTGAGGTCTGCGATTGTAAGGGATTGCTGGCAGTGCCAAGTTTTGTTCGATGGTTCAGGCCTCCAGCTGTGCCAAACTCTGGGTTCCCTTAATGTACTATTAAAACAAAACCCAGGCTTTGCTTGAATGTCATCCAGCTTTATTAAGAGAAAGATCAAGCGTAATCTTATTAAGCTTGTCACTCAGAAACCATAAGGGTGCAGCCTTGGTGTGTCTAGTTGGTCCACATGTGTGAACAATTTTGCCTCGTGGTACTCAAACAGCGGCTGCTATTCTTTAATGAAGGCTATGACTAACAGAGCTACAAATTGCAATGCAAGCTTGCTGATGTGTGCGCACACACTCATGTGTTAACAGAACGGAGGTGAAGGCGTAGATTGTTTGATTGGATTTTAACATATTCCTCAAGCATTCTTGAAGCCATCTAATAGTGTTTTTCAAAATCTGTTGTGTGTATTTTGAGGTTTATGAACTTCCATAATAACCTACTCAACTTTGGGATGTGACCATGTGTCGGAGTGGAGAGCCATGTCATGGAAAACTAACAGGATCTGAATCTCTGTTTTTGGTTTCACTACAAGTCTGTTCACTGGGCCAATATTAGAGCAAGAGATTCAGATAAATTTGCTTATCTTCATTGTTGCTCCTTTTCCCCAATGTTCACAGCTGGGCAGCAGGAGATAGCAGTGAAAACCGCTAGTGTTTATACCAGTGTAAAACCAGAGTAATGCAGTGGTGATTCAGATCAAATATTTCTGCTTGTTTGGAACGTGCATTTATATAGAAAATCTGTGTGTTTATACTTTTATACAGGAAAAAAACTGAATTGAAATTATTCAGGATGTTTGGCCATGTGGCTGAGAATAGATCTGTGTGGGTGGAATTCACAAAGATAAATAGTAATGAGTAGAATGTAGACACACATTTGATGGTCTAATTAGGAATAAATTTGTAATAAAAAGAAATACTCTGCAGACATAGCATGTATGAATTAGTACTTCAGGAATACAGCTTTCCATGACTTTTGGTCAGTTAAATTTAACATGTGTGAGCAAGGTATCCTTTGTTCATGGGGATGTGGAGGCTTGATACAACTATTTGAATCTACAAATGGAAGTGTTTGTAAGATGGAGCTCATTGCTGTTGGGTTGTGACAGGCGGTGTCCAAGAGAGGTGGTATATGAGTTTGGGAGTGACCGCTGTTTGTATTCATACACCACGTTTATAGCTGATCTCTAAATACCACAGGAATGTTTTCTGTTTTTTTCCCACTACACAGATGGTGTCTTTGACAAACATGATTTACTGACCCTCCTAGCAGAGGACTCCTTCCTACCACAGGACCTTTAGCCAAAGGACTGTCCATCCTTCCCAAAACATCTATTTCTTCTCTTTTGTGTTTAAAGAAAGAAAAAAATAATAGGCACAACCCCGGAATCTCCTAATTTTTAAAAAATATTGTGGTCAAAGTGCCCTAGGGAGATCCTTTTCATACCAACTTCCTTAGGGACAAGGCTGATCTGATCTATCATGCCCAGATAGAGCTGATCCTAAATTGGGACATTTAGACGGACCAAAATGGATACTTTCTAACCTAATTTTTTATTATTCCACAGCCTTGGGCATGCTTTACACTTCAAAAGAGGCAGATCTCCAGATGTAGCTACTCTAGATCTCTTCCCACACCACATGTATCTGAGGGTCTTGCAACACCTTATTAAGCAGCTTAACAAATGTCTGTGGTGTGTTCCTTCCTTCCTTCTCTCCTCAGGGGCAATAGTTTGTTGTTTTGATCTGCCTCGTTTTGTGGGTTTGCTTCCTGGTGTCAGAGCAGGCATGAGTCAAGCAGTAAGCCTTGAGCTTGGAGTGTAAGGTGGGAAGCAAGTCCCAGTTTACACCTCCTGAAATAACCACAGCAGCA
Source organism: Pterocles gutturalis (assembly GCF_000699245.1). Classification (NCBI taxonomy): domain Eukaryota; kingdom Metazoa; phylum Chordata; class Aves; order Pterocliformes; family Pteroclidae; genus Pterocles; species Pterocles gutturalis. The sequence continues at coordinate 67,524 of NW_010123888.1, forward strand.
CCATCTGCACCTGGTCACCCAAATTTGAAAGGATTTTGTGGACTCCTGGGGCTGCTTTCTCCTGCTGTCACAGAGGGAAGGGCCTCAGCCTGCAAGTGCAAAGGCATCCTTAGCTGAATTAAAAGGCTCAGGAAGGTCTTTTAGGGCAGGTTTCCTCTGTGTGGTTGAGTGGATTTGGAGATGCCTGGTGTAATTCAGAGGCAAGTGATCTGCATAACACAAAGCTGGTTTTGATGGAGATATTAGCTGAAACCTTGAGAGTCATGCAACTACGCTAAACTGCCCTTTCAGCAGCACCAGCCAAAATCACAGAGCAAAACTGTGTGTAATTGCTTTTAATCCATGATCAAGGACGAGCTTGGAAACGTGCTTGCTGCAGTGTCCTCTGCTGTATGGCAAAAGAGAAAGGGTTGAGTCCAAACTGGAGACCAGGTTGGATGTGCTATGCAAACCTAGGGCCTCATCAGGGTCAGATCTCAGCAAAACCAGAGGGAAGCTATCAAGAAGAGGGGACACACATCTGGGCACGAGCTGAGTTGGAGTCCATGAGCTCTGTGGGAGACTTGCCCTCAGATGGTGGTGGAGACTTCAGCACCATCGAGTGGGTCTTGCCTCCAGTTGTTCGCACTGACAGGGCAGCCTCCAAGTGCTACCGGCACTGTGGTGGTTAACTGAAAGAAAGAGCCATTTCCAGGTTTGGGTGACTTCACCTCATCTTATTCACAGCCTGATTTGTGAACTTGCTGGTGTGTTTTTCTGCAACAACAGTGACATCCAGTGGCCAGATGGATTTTTCTGGGAAAAGCACAAACCATCGACCTTCTTAACAATGTGAATCTTTTATATTTAAAAAAGCTACTGACTAAGGAGGCTATGTTTTGGTTTTCTTGAAGAGTTTCCTTTTTAAAAAAAGTCTGGTAAAATGGCTTCCATTTTCCTACGCCAGCAGGGAACAGCTTGCGAAGCAGACTCGCGAGTGTTGTTACTCTCTGCTCCAGCAGTTTGTCCCACATCCATAGGCTTTAGGAGGCCAGCAAGCTGCTGAGGAATCACTGTGTTTTGTGCTATGGCATCACCACATTTTTCACTTGTGAGACATCCAAGTCCAAATAAACCACTAGAAGGGGGCTGCTGGAAAAGATGAAGAAACCAGTGTTTCTTCACCAGTCTGTAAAATAGTTGTCTGTGAAGTCAAAACCAGAAAGAACAATCAAGGATCCCTGTCCTGTCAACTGGGAGCTTTGATTGGTGGTTTTCAAACAGAAAATGACAGCCTGTCTTATAGTCTTTTGACAAAATTTCACAGATTTGACAGACATTGCCCCCAACTAACTTTCCTGGCATGGTTTAATCTCACACTAGAGCATGATTAAAATGTTTTTAAAATTCACTTTAGAGCCTGTGCAAACTGGAGGAACTGGGGGGAGCTTAATGAAATGATCAGTGGGCAGGTTCAAAACAAACACAGAAAAGTGCTGTTTCATATGCTGCACAATTATGTTGCAGCCACAGGATATTGTGGAAACCAAATGCATACATGAGGCCAAAGAGGGATTAGACAAACTCAATAGTCCAGCTCTGGAAGTCACTAAGCTTCTGATTCCCAGAGCCTGCAATGATGTACCAGGGTTCTTGCCACTATTTCCTACAGAAAGCTACTAACTACATCCTTATTACCTGCCTGAAGCCTTTGCCTAAGGCAGGCAAAGATGCTGCATTTCATAGTACTGGCTGTGTCCTAAGAAAGGCTGAGGTCCCACAAAATCTCGTCCTTGCTGGGCTGTGCCTCAGAAATGTCTCCCCAACTTCAATGAGATACTCTGCATGAAAAAAAGCTGTTTTGTTGACCAAGCTTTCCAAAGTTTGAAGCTGCCCGGAGCTCAGACTCCATTGAGTCATTGTAGGTGTTTTAGTAACACGTCCACAGTTACCTTCTTTGCAAAGTGCGAGTGTGGAGCGGGGAAGTTTAGAAACAAGTTTTCTCCCCCCTACCCCAACCCTTGCCTGGCTTTGGCAAGCAGGTCCATGTGCATTCCAGACTAGTTCAGGATGGCTCAGGGGATTTGCGATGGGATATGAAACACTTCGCTCAGAGGCTACCTGCCTAGCGCCAGCTGTTGGGACTTTAGCATGGCGGCTGTCCGGGGAACGGGCAGTGGCTTACGTGAAAAGAGCTGATAACTTTGCTTCAGATCGGAGTATGTTGTCTACTTCAGCAAGGCTGCAAGTATGCTAAGGAGGCACCTTGGGCAAAAAAAAAAAAAAAAAAGAGCACATTAGCACATTTCCTTACCGATATCCTCACTGCTTGAGGTGTTGATGACAATTGACAGATAATATTGTACGTAAAGACAACGCATTTCATGCCAGACCATCTGCACTTAGGTGATCTGATGGTCCTAGCTGGTTGAGCCAGTCTCAGAGATGTCTCAGCACCCTGAGAAGACTTCTAGAGATGCTGAGTTTTCTCTAGATTTTCTTCACTCATCACATTGTCTCCTGCTGCAGTGCTGGGGCTGGGTGAAGTTCCCAAGATGTTGTATGTTGGCCCTATCCATTGGAGAGGATCACATGAGGGACACAGAGATGTGTTCGCTGGCACACACCTCCCGTCACAGCTTACAGCACATGTGGAGAAAGGTGTGTTCCCGACAACATGAATCAGCACCTTTAAAAATTAAAAAGAACAAAAAAAAAAAAATCCCATGGGGAAATGCCAATAACCATCCTTCATGCAATATTTCAGACCAAGGAAACCCTGTCTTCACTCAGAGTAAAACCTGGGGACAAAATAACAGGCAAACCTTTACTTCATTCCTCCCCACATCATTTTCCTCCTACAGATCTCTTGTCCTGGTAAGTTGTTCCAGCTTATACCAGCAAACACAAAAAAATATGTTCAGAAAATAAACACTTCAAATCTGTAGTCTTTCTTGTTTATCTCTCAAAGGACCTTTTCCTTAGTATAGTAAGGAAGGGATTGAATTCATCATATCTCAAACATACTGGGCTGAGATAATAGGATACTGTGAGCTACGCATCCACCTCCCTCTGCCCTGTAAGCTTGGATCCTTGATATCCAATGAGTTATTTATTTAAGAATATATACTGAAAGGGTCATTTTCTGCTAGACCTTCCCTCTGTGGAAAACTCCTCTAATGCCATGTAAGTAAAGCTAGAATATGAAATACCCAAAAAAGCCCCATAACCAACCAGACCACACTGTCCAGCACAGAGCAACACAGCTCCCCCTCCCTTACAAACTCTGGCATGGCAAGAAAGGTGGGGGACAGGGCAGAAAAGGAAAGGATGGGGAGGAAGGATGGGCTCTGTGCATTGTTCAGGAGCTTCTGGGCAGTGGTGGGGTAGCTTGGTGGGCCATCAAGCCATGTCTGACAGATGCTGAGGCTAGAGGAGCTATTTAAATTCATGGCATCGGTGGAGGGAGAATTGCACAGAGGGCTTACATTCTTCACAAACCTGGTACTTGAGATGTTGGAATGGACTGCTCTATGAAAGTGCCTATTCTCTCCAGTAAACTGACCAGCTTAGATTAGTCACTTCACTTAGAAATGTCTGAAGCAGCTGTGAAGCCTGTTGTGGTGTTGGTCTGACACAGCTCAGTTGTTGCTGTGGTCTGACACAGAGGCCAGAGGAGATGCTTGGCAGCTGACCTCACTTTAGTTCTTGCCTCTGTTGTTTTTCTTAACCTAAGTGAAACAGCTGGTTTAGACTTGAAGAAAATTGAGGGTTTTGTTTAAAAAAAAAAAAAAAAAAAAGTTGTTTTCCGCATTGTACATTTAGGGCAAGCCTGCTAGGGAAGGTATGCAGAGACTTCAAAGATAGCACAGGACTTAATGGCTGAGCCCACGCGATGGTACTATGTTGGGTCTGAAAGCAGAGGTGCCAGCATGGCACCAGTACCAAACTGGTAAGCTCAGTTCCATCTCACACTGGTCCTGTTGAAGGCTCTGTGCATTGTATGCCAGGCCACTTCCAGAGAAGGATTTCGATTGTGTGACATTTGATTGCCTCTGGAATAGCTCCATGCCCTAACCAGGAGGGATGCTCAGGGGGACTCAGCAAAGAGGAAGAGCAGAAGGGGAAAGACATGAGAGGAGTTTATTATATCACGAGGCAGTAAGAAAATAGAATGCTATGGGAGTCTGTCCTTCAAATGGAGATGCTCTGAGTATAGCATTGCACTACAGATCTCAAAGGCGCTCCAGGGAAACACAAATCTGTGCTCCATTGCCTTAGTGTCAATCTGAAATAACCTCCTCAACTTCTGGCCCCTCATCGCTCCAGTCCCCCCCTGGCTATAGTGTGGCTTTTCTCCAGAGCATTTTCTGTGAGTGCTCATGAGTGCGAGGGGAAAGAGGTGATTACACGCAAGGAAAGAATGAAGGAGAGCCATGGGGGGATTGTTGGATGTTCAAAGTGCTGCAGATTTTGGCCTTTTATGTTTTATTGCTTTGCTTCCCGTGACTGTCCAAAAGTGGCTATGAGTCAGTTCCTCACAACTGCAGAGAATAATAACATCAAACAAGAGAGGGAAAATGATTTCTCCATCTGCCTTGGAGAAGGGGTGGCATGATGTAAGGAGGCTATGATGAAAGCCTGCTTTACAAGACCATTGCACGTGGCTTGTACAAAGTATTTCTTAAGGCATGCTTTAGACTTGGATACTCCTGCCAAACAGGGGAGGAAGAAAGCTCGTTCCCTGCATCCCCAGCTCTCTTCCACAGGTTTTGGCATAAGGCTGAAATTTCTAAGTGCAAGATGTATGTCCTGCAGCAGGGCAAAAGCCAGTAACCTGGGGTGACCCACTTTTCTGAAAGGTGAGGTGCAGAATTCCTGGCTTTGTCCGGTCGCTGGACTCTTTGTCAAGGACACCTGGGGTAGCATCAACAGACCCAGTGGAGGTGGCCTCTGAGGCTGCTGAGTTTGTCTATGAACTATGACCTTTGAGCTTGTCTCTCATAACATCTATTGTCCATAGGTTTTGGGTGCTGTTACTATCCAGGAGTTGCCCCAGGGCACTCTCAGTTCTGTGCTGGATCTTTGAGAGTCACTTTCTCTTTGGAAAGCCCACCTACAGATCTTGATTTGAACCTGAACACCAGCGTACAGGAAGCTTCTGCTATATGTGGTCTGCCTGAGGTGTGGTTGCGGATGCATTTGGGATGGTGGTGATACATATACTGCATGTCTCATCCTCTGGCACAGAGTATGTTTCACATTGTTTCATACTAACTAGGGGAGGAGGGGGATGTTGGGGTCCTTCCAACCATTCCCAGAAAATTCCCCTGCTAGATCCCCACAAGCCTTAATTTTGTTCATGTTATCAGTAAAATCTAAAATCAAAATTTTCAGGCAGTCCTAACATCATACTCATCACTAGATGCTGCATATCACCCACTTAATCCGTTATCTGGTGTCAGTCTTTATATTCTGATAAGGCACTTCACATTAGAAGGGTACTCAGGCTGGAGGAAACTTTTAGATACATCTATATCTGACTTGGAAAAGCAAGATCTGTATGAAAATCCAACGTTTGCTCCTTGTCAAGATGCACTTGAGATACTATTCAAGGCAATCGCTACCACTAGAGTGAGAGTTCAGGAAAGTAAGTGGTTTAGGAAGGAAGAGGAGCAATCCTATGGCAGCAATAGTGGTCTAAATCTGAGTTGTCATAAGATAAAAAGAGCCTCCAGTTTTTAAAGGATTATATTCATTAGCAAAGAATGGCTGGGTGCAGCGACAGAAGCAGCTATGATGCTGGAAGAGGAGTGGAAGGGATGAAAAATTTGGAGGATTGATCCACAAAACTGGTTCCCTATGATGGGTCTGGGACATCTGCCATGGCAGTAAATTGTAACGTGGGTGTCATATGGGTCCCCCGAGTAAATTCATGCCGTTACCTAGAGACTGTTGGGTTACAGTCGAAGGCTATAATGGAGAAATAGGCAAATCCAGATAAAATTCATTACCTGAAGCTTTTGTTGTAGCTCCATAGTACAGCCTTTTCTTGACACAGTTATCATTCAGCTTCCGAAATATTCACTTGGACCATTCTCAGAATAAGAAATGGAGGCACAGTTTTCATAGGATCATAGAATCATTAAGGTTGGAAAAGACCTCAAGGATCATCAAGTTTTGGAGGCAGCAAACAAAGGAAACAGTAAATATTTGCCCCAACTGTGAATGTACAGCTTTTGGCATTTACACTTTTGCCTACGCTGATTCTTGTGAAGCCCAACTGCCATAAACACTCTGGTGGTGCCAAGAGGTTTGAAAATCAGCATCAGGAGAGAAGGAGGTATAGAGGCTGCTGCCTCCTGATTGCAGAGCAGCCCGAGGTCCAAATGGCAACAAAACATTATACATAACGTCTGATTCACTGTGTGGAGAATGTAAAGAATTGAGACCTCCCGACACAGTTTACATTGGCCCTTTTTATGACTAATTGCGCAGAAAATAGCTCTGCTTGTAGTATGCATGGAAACAGTTCAGGTTTCTGCTGTGTGTCAGCTAATGGGCTAGCAAGGCTTTTTTAGCACAACTTCAAAGGCTCTGGCAATGGAAGGCCTTTGTGAGGGAATTATCTCCTACTCCTTTGTACCCCTTTATCCTTCTAAGCCATGAAACAAAGAATTGAAAAAAGAAGAGATGAAATAATTTGTAGTAGATCTCTAGATGTAGATAAAATACATAACATTTGCTTAAAAACTTTTCTTCTGCTTCTGTCATCAAAACAAGGTTATATTTTTCTGTGTAGGAACACCCAAGTCCATTTATCTTTTGAGGGATGCAACCTTATGCTTAGGTGTGCTATTGATTGGGTCACCAAAACGTCTGAAATGGTAAAGGAGAGCTCTAGTTTCTGTGGTCAAATAGAAAATACATGGCTGTGACTGTTAGAGTTGGCTGAGAAGTGTATTTCTCTCTGCCTTAGGATATTCCACTAAGAAAGGAGGAAAAAGCATTTTTTTCAGCAGGGTGTGTGCGTGTGCATGCACACGCTTTAAGGAAACAGTGTATTTTTCACCTTCTAGTAAAAAAGCAAAGTACTTTATTCCTTCTTTCTTCCAGTGAAAAATGAAACCTTGGGGAGATAAGGAAATGCATTATGTGCATCTGCTTTGTGTAGTCCAAAGTTCTTAATTAAAAAAAAAAAAAAACAAACCAAACACAAAACCCAGGGATGGAAGATGTTTAATGTTAGCAATCACACATTTATAACATGTTCCTCCAGTGTCTCCAGATTCTCTGTCTTGAAAAAACAAGACATGAGTGAAAGGAAGAAAATCTTGGCCTCATCAAATTTAATAAAGAAACTCCCCCACAAGTGTAGTAAGCCACACTAGCCACTCTGATGCATTTGTGTTCAAACTGTAAAATGACCCCGTGTTTAGCACTGGGTCTTGTCCGTGAGCAAATCCCATGAGTATCTCCTCATCCTTGGAGGCTGGCAGGACTGCATCTACACCTTTCCTGATTATTTTTTTTCTAACTTAAACTGTTAGAAGAGGCTGTATGGTATATCTCCGTGCCCAAGCACAGACTTGCACTTCAAGTTGCTATCTAGAAAATCTTTTATGTCTGCTTTCTCTCCTCTTCCCATACTTGCATGGATTTCCCGATGCAGTTGGTGTTCTGACCTCTTGTATCCAGTTTTCATTAGCTGTCAAGGTAAATTTGGTTAATACTGCAGGAATAGTTCATTCAGGTTTAGACTGAAGAGGGAATAGTGGTGGAAAAGCAAGAGCATTCCTCTGTCTCTCTAATCTGTCTGATCTGTCTCTAGATGCACTAACTTTTCAATAGTTATACTTGATTTTTTTTTTATTTTAAATTAAAATTTCCAAGCCAGGCAGAAAATTTTTTTAAAGTTTTTAGCAGAAGCGTACACATACACACAGTTCATTTTTTTATATCTATAAATAAAAATTAAATCCACTGATGTTATAAAAATATCTGGGAATTATTACATATTCTATTTGCATATATGGGCAGCCAGAGACAGGGATTTGATGTTTTTCACTGATTTAATGCATGCTGTGCTTAATTGTCTCATATATATAGGTTAAATTATTTTTCATTACATGCCATAAACTGACAAAAGTATTATATTGTTGTCAGTATCTAACAAGTGAATGCTTATCTTAAGTTGTATGTGACCAAGGAGAGTCATCTTATGTAACAAATTTCTCATATGGAAAATTTTCCTGGATTTCAAAACTGGGAAGGATAATTATGGTGGACTTAGCCGGGGGCAAGCCAAGACATTTCTTCCAGGAATTCTTTAACCCTGGAAGTACAGCAATGACATGAGGGTGTTTTCATGTTTCACTTTACCCACCTGCACTGAACCTCCCAAATGCCTCCTTTTTCCTCAAACCTGCCTTTTCCATGTATCTCTGATCCTGTGGAGCTCCTTGCCATGGGATACCTGGGATCACTGTTGGGAAGATGTGTGCGCTGGGTGGGAAGGCTGCTGGTTTGAGCGTGCATACTTTCTGTTTTTCCATCACTGAGGTAGAGCGTGACTTCAGGTTGCTCGTCCTGTGCCTTATGAGATAATGAGTTGGCCACAACAGCATTACTGTGACATAAAATAAACAGGTAGATCCAAAAAAAATTACCATATGTGAATTCTGATTGAGCAGAGAAGCTAGGACATGTAGAAGTCAGAGCTGGTTGGTATAAAAATCTTGCGATCAGGTGGAAAGGATGTATTAATAGGGGAAGGTGATGGTGAGATGGTTGGTGATTTCCCCAGATGTATGTGGGATGATGCAAACAGGAACATTTTCAAGAAAGTCTGAAGGTAAAGCTTTGCAAAGACCCAATCATGCCATTTCCTAGCAGTTGTTAAAGCTTCAGGAGAATTATTATTGAAGTTGTTATTTGGTTTTGATTTTTTTTGTTGTTTTATTTTCTCTTCATTGAGCTGCAGCAATGAAAATATTTTAGTATGCATTGAATTGTGGACCTGAAGTGAAATAACCATGTTCACATTCAAGTTTTTAATGAAGATTTTCACTTATTCAGGGATTTGGAGTTGGGTGGTGGGGTTTTTTATGGAAGCTGGTATTCCTTCATGTTAGGAAAGCAAAATTAAAGAAATAAGCCTCGGAGCAGAGGGTGAGGAGATTTGTGATGTGGAATTTCAGTCCCTTGTCTCAGAAGAGGCCCCGGGGACATTTATTCCCCGCATGGGTGGGTTTTAGCTTGGCAGGAACCACCTCCTCCGCATAATTCCAGCCCAAATCCAACACAAACTCCTGGATAGATAAGAGGACAGTTCCCAAGAGAAAGGGGTATGGCAGAGGGCTGAACGACTCAGGGTGACTTACCCTGTGGAAACAGGCCTCTGACCATGCTTACATTCTTCTGCCATCCTGCACAGCAGATCACCAGCCCAACGAGCTAGCAGCTTTCATTGTGGTCCCCACACCGAGGGCAGGAATGGGAAGTCCAGGAGGTCTTTTGGTCACCTTTTGGTCTTCTTCCATCCCTTGAAGGGACTGGCAGGCTCTGCTGAGGAGCTGACAATACTTACATTTTGTGGATTAGGAATCAGAGCAGTTGCACAGTTACATTTTTTCTGGGTTTAAAGTGGTTAAAATTGCGTTATTTTATACTGTGATGTCAAAGATTTGCTGGATCCAGGACAATTGTTTGTATTAAGACATCTTTTGCTGTTTAAGACTCCAGTTCAGGGAAGGTAGAGTGTTGTACCACAGGCTCTGAAATGTGACTTTGACACCTTTGACTTTAGTTCCTCAATGTCACTTTGCCAGTGACAGAATGGGGACCTTTGTTTGCCTTGGCCACTGCATAAAAAAACAGGATATGATCAAATCCAGTTAATCACTCACAAATGCCTCATTTCTTGAATCTCTGAGGATGTGTAACACATTTTTGGGACTGCTCTCTGCTCCTTTGGCTTTTGTTGTAAGTAAGTTAGGGGAAAATCAAATTTTGAGTTTTCTTAAAAGGAAGTGGAGGAATCCTGGAACACGCTAGGGCTCTTCAAACGTACATTTAATCGTTTAAAGAAATGTCTTTTGGCTAAAAGCTCTTACTAGTGCTTGCAAGTTGCACTAAAAGCCATACGACTACATCATTCCCACAACTGATGCGAATTAGCGCCCTTGTTGGCAGCGTGAGCAGAGAGATGCAGGCTTAGTGAATACTGGAGACTGGATTACTCTCAAATTTATAGCACCTTTGTGCAGTGTGGGTGAAGTGTCCTAAGGGTGACTCTGCTGGCAGCTACGCCAGCTCCTTACACAGTGGCATGCATGGAGAGGCACTCAGGCATGTCCTGCCTGCCTTGGTTTTTCTGTGCAAAGGATTTGGCTCTGCTATGGAGCTGGGCAGTTACAGACATCTCCTGCAAACACTTACACTGTACTTAAGGCAGGCACACACTCTCCAAGCAGCAGAAAACCACGGAGTGCGTTTTCACACGCGGCACGTGGTGGAACTCCCTGCTGCAAGAAGTCGCAGGGCAAGAAGTAGGTGGAGGCAGAGGCTTGAGCACATTCGTTGTGAATGGGTCTATTCAGAGGTGGCAGTGAGATGCAATGACCTGGGTGTAAATGGGGGTCACTCGGCCGTGCAGAACTGGAAGCTAATGGACGTAATTAGGGAAGATCGTTCTGTCCTTTCCCAATGTTATTCGTGTATATATTTATATACTTTTAATATTCATCGTGGGACACAGATGGAGACAGGTTACTAGGCTATGTGGATTTTAATAAACCTGTTAGTGCAGTTCTTGCCTCCTTACTTTCATACCTCTAACCCATCCCGAAAACACTGTCAGACTGACAATAAGTTGAAAGCTTTGGAGGAATTACACTGCCTTATTGAGTCTGTGCCCAAAGCCCCTCGAGGGCTCCCATTGACTCCAGGGGGATTTGGTTCAGACCTCAAGTGTATAGGACTCCCTTAAGTAAACTCTTTCAAGGCCCGTACATGCTGCAATACTTACTAGGCTCTTTGTTACTTCTGTGAATAGGAATGCGACCTTTACACTTCTCCTGAAGAGCCCTGATTTACAGGACTAAATCTTCACGTTTTGGGAGAGATAAGGTTACCATCCAAGCTCCTCCCAGCCCTGCTGTGCAGGTGGCTGAGCGGCTGATGAAGCCATTCCTGAATCGCTGCTGCTTTAGGTAGATGAGCGTGCAGTACAGCAGCTTCAGAGCTTCTTCATAAGCAGATGTCATCCACAAACGATGGTGGGCAGGGTGGTCATCTGGGGGTTGTAAGTTGTTCCAATTCATGAGTCAAAGCCTTAGGAATATTCTTTTTGCCATTGCACATTCTGATATCAATGTTAGAAGTTAATTTAGTCCATGCACATACTAAAAATGACCACAGTGGAAGACTAGACTAGCAATTCATCTGGGTTTTCTTTTATCCACCCAGTCCCTTGGCCGTGTGAGGGGAGGGAGGGTAAATAAGATGGAAGAATACAGTATCAGTCTGTACACTGTCTCTTCCCCGGCCGTTGCCAAAGGCTGCAGTGGGCTATGTGGTGAATAGTTGAGTCTGAATTCCAGCAAATTGCTTAACATGCCTTTCTTGCTCTTGGAGCTGGTCTAGCTTCTGTAACTTTGCCTCCCAAACCTGTTGTTCCAGCAGGAGAAACTCAAGTGAGTGAGAGGAGCTGTTTGATTGACAGTGCTGTTTTCTACCTGTATTTCAGGTCACTTCCTGGGTAACAACACTGTGATTGATGTACTGAGACAAGCAGGATTTGAAGTGGAGCACACCCCTCCTGGACAACCCATTGGAAAGTAAGCAGCTGCCCACAGATTGTTAATCACTTTCTCTCCTTTTGTTTTTTCTCTCCCTTTTTCTGTGACTAAGTGAGATTATTGCATTAGTACAGGAGGTGGCTAAGGGGGTGAGGAACCTCTCTTTCCCATCCAAGTTCCAGACAAAAAGTGTATTGTAAAGCATCCATAGTGTGAGTTTGGAAATGCATGGAGCTTCAGTGGCTGTTTTTTTTTCACTTGTGGATATTATTCATATCACAGCTGCTTAATTGTACCAGATGAGAAGCACCCGTTTCCTTCTGTTTTCAAGAAACATCTCGTGCTTATTTTCCCCAATAGCTATTTTGCCTTTTTGTCTCCATGAGGTTTTAGTTGCTTCTTCATTGCAGGGTGGTAGACTGCCACCAACTTCAATTTCCAGGCCTCTCCGTCAGGCTGCTCTTCTTCAGGTGGGATTTAAGTTTTGCCTGAAGGACCAGATTTAATGTAGCAGATGCACCTTGGAAAGTGTGTTGGGCAGGTAAAAAGCAATTCTGTATTCCCTGAGCTTCTCCATCCATCCGATCAACTAAAGCAGGCAAAAAGGATTGATTACCAGGCTCTTGTCAATCTTCATTAATGTAAGACAAAATGTGGCACAAAATTGTCCTCAAGTGGTGAAACAGACTTCGTTCCTCCCCTGGACTTTTCTCTTTCCTGACCATTTAGATGAGGTCTCTGTCTGAAGATATCATAGACAAGAAAACTGGGAGGGATGGTGAGAGGCCATCTAGATTTGCAAAGTTAACCTTTCCCCTGCATTCTGCAGATAAGAATTGGCTGAGGTTGCTGTGTCGTAGGTTTGTTATCCTCATTAGGAGAAAGTGTTAGCAGCATGCTCCTGTCCCTGGTGGGCAAACATGATGTGGTCCAAATATGAGGTGAGTTTCAGTATGGAGGATTAATCACAGGGCTAGTAGACCATGTCTGAAAAAGTTACGTTTAATATAGTTGGAAAATCTGGCTGATCTAACTTTGTTTGTGAAACACCCACAATGATTCATATAGGATATAATATGGCTTAACGGTATATAAGTGTCTTCGACACAGCATTTATCCTAAATGTTTCTTGGAATACGTTGAGCTGTAAAAGCACAGTTTTAAATAACAATGGGGAAAAGAGAAAGAAAAAGCTGTCAAACACAAGGAAGAGCATGTTTTTGGATAAAGTTTAAGAAACACTGTGGCAGAGGGAGGAAAATCAACATGGCACAGGGAAGAGCATTAAACACTGTCACTGGCTGGAGCTAGAAATTTTGTCTAAAATCAACAAAAATGCCTGTATCTAAAAACACAGCAAAACAGGAGAACCAAGCAAATAATACCAAAACATTTGAGGTATATCGTTCCTAGGTTTCTGACAAAGAAACTTTCCTTTCAGGGAAGCAAGCACTTTCCTTAGCAATTTTCATTTAGTTGAAAGTATCATCTTCCCATGAAAAGTATTTCAACTGGAAATTGTTAAACTATTAATTTATTGGCTGTTTGCAAACCCTTGAGAAGAAAGAACAATACAGTAGTGTGAGAGATGTCCAAGAATAGTCTCTGCTCTTTATGGTCTTGGGATATGTCTACACATGTCATCACAGACTTGAAATAATGTGATGGGGCAGCAAAGTGGAAACAAAGCCACTGCTTAATGTTGACTTATTTGCAATATGGGGCACCTCTGTGTATGAATTCCCCCACCTTAGCAGCAGAGTCTCTTATTCATGACGTCTTCCCTAAAGTTGTCAGTCCCTGGGGGAAATGTACTTGAAAGTGAGTGGACTTGGACTGCTGCCTAGAACGATGCATATGATGTCCTCGGTTGATTTACCCTACACTTTGGGCCCAGCTCCAGACCAAAGTGTTGGTCAGGTTGGTCCCTTTGTCTGGACTAGTATCCTAATTCCAGTGCTGTCTGTCCCAAACAATGAACATACAGAACTTTATTAAGGGCTGTACTGATGTGCATGAGTGCTGGATTGAGGTTAGAGAGAGCATATGTTTGTATGCTGTAAAGAACAGATGCTCTGCTAATGGATGTGTTCCTATGGTCTGATGATCCAGGCAGATCAGCCGGTTTTAGATGAGAATACAGAAAGAAAAAGGATGGCATGGTAAAGAAATCCAGAGTTGACGCTAGATTGCATTATTCAACATGCTGCAACAGTAGAAGAATATAGAGAGTTGATATATATACTATAGTCTTTGCCTTTAAGAAAAAAGAGACCCCCAGACCTGCTCATCAGGGACTGTATTTTCACTGTCCTACAGCTGGGGCTGTAGCTGTCAGAAGTGCTGGGGGCTCCTCCTTAAAAACAAGGAGGCTGCTGCAAATAATTTTCTCTCTTTTTTTAGAATAGCCTGTATTTTGTGATTCCTGGGCGAGCTGCAAAAGACTGTCTCATCAAACACACTTATGACAAAAGTTGACAGCATATTCAGAAAGCACAGCCACTTAACTGTTCTGATGTTTGGGTTATGTTGTAACTGAGAGTCTTGAGGAACCTTGCCTTTCTGTCTGCCCTTCTTTTTTTGCTTTCCTCTTTCCTCTTTGAAAGGTGAAATAAAAAAAACATTTGAAAACAGTTAGAAAGGTCCAGAAGAAGAACCATTTCGGGGTAGTGGCTATACTAAGCACATGTGTTCACAGAATAAACAAGTAGAATCACAACAAATTTTGAGCTCCATGTGAGTGGAAATTGTTTTATGGATCACAGAGATGCAGGTGTTTTTGTCTTGAATCTTGTGGAGCCATACATTAAATAAGAGGTAATTCTCTCCTCTGCTGAAACTCAGAAGAGGTATTTCTTCCAAAATCAGTTGTATAAGGGAGTCAAGCCCCAGTGCATTGCATTCTGGCACTAACAATTGAAAAACTGGATAGTGTTCAGGGAAGATCAGCTGGACTCTAATGTAGAGATTGGTGGGGGTGGACAACACATGGAAAAAATGCAAGGGCTGGATAAAACTGAAGCAGCTGCATGCTTATATTTTGGCCAAGGGAATTCAACAAAGGATCATTGTGGACAGATTGTGCCCAGAAGGACCAAGTGGAACAGTTTGAGGTGGCACACAGGAACGTTTGGAAGTATATCATATTGAAACTGAGGGTGGTTTTGGCTAAATAGCAATGATTTCTTGACAGTAAGTTGTAGGACAATCTTTCTCAGGTTAAGTCAGAAGACCCATTATTTGAAACAACGAAAGTAATTTCAGCAAAACACTCATGCTACATCCTGCTTAATACCAATGCTGCCTTGCCAAAAAAGCAAATGCTATTTTTCTTTATTATATATGTTCCTAGAATAGCATGATTATTAAGATTGAAATGATTACTAGTCTGAACTTTATTGTTCAATAATAATGAAGCAGTGGTATCATAATTAGGTGGGTAGTCTGGTATAGATGTTTCAGATCTGCCATCCATTTCAGTTTCAGAAAGGACAGGAGAATATCTTTTTAGAAAATAAATAGTACTGTTCCTGTGTATCAGAAGAGCCTTGGGAAGAGGGAAACAGGACAAAGATCAAAGCTGTTTATGCTTCCAGTTCCAGACAGGCTGGGTAAAGCCAGAAGATTGTTGGCTTCCTCTGTCCAAAATGCTAAGCATGGGTTGTGAAATGGCTGCTCTTTTAGCCAACCAAAATTAATACATAGGGTCTCACATTTCTGTTGTCCAGTGACAAGTACAGATTTGAGCCAAGTTCTGCCTTTCTTAAGGTACTGGGGAAAAGTAAAGTAAGACCTTGGCAGGATAGAAGAGATAGCCAAGACATAGAGGGGTTTGATGGCTCCAGAATCAATGAACTGGAAAGAGAAGTTAACATACAGTACATTTAACTGACATGGAGCTCTTTGGGAGCTCTCACCAACTGGATTTCTGAAAGCCCCTAGCTCCAGTTGATCTGCCTGGTGGCCCAGTGCTGAGTTTACTCAGCCTCTTCTAGAATCCCACCAGCTCACTGTTGAAAATACCTTCTTTAAAGCTCGATCCCTTTCTGTAAGAGAAATCCTGTTTTACTCAGCATGCAGAAAAATGCCATCAATACCTGAGAACTTACGTTGGCTTCATTTATTTTGTTGCCTGAGGGAAAGTGTCCCAAATCTATTTGCCTGACAACCTTCAACAGCATTCATGTTTGCTTATTATTTCCCTGGCTGTCCTCCTTGTCCCCCAATAAAAGGTGCTGGAAGATGGATGGCTGAATCATCATCTCATTGCTTTGCTCTGAGATAAGAAAGGCAACTTCTTTTTGTAGGGCTTCTGCCAACTGGCTGTCCCTGCCCCTCTCTGTCTTCAGAAAGCAGAGCTGCATGCTTGGATGGGGAGAGAGGAGATGGGAGAATCCATCCCCTCAGATGGATTCCAGTGACTTGAACAGATAAAGGGCCACAGCTGCTTCACATTTAATTGGAAACAGCCAAATTGCGAGAACAATCCCGGAAGCACCTGTGTCCATGATGACTCTATTGTTGCTGGGTTCTCAGAATCAGCTCTGACCTTCTGCCATGTGCCAAGCCCTGACGTACTGCACACCATTTCCTCAGCCAGAAAAACATGCGGCAGTGCTCATTTCCATCAGACTGCTCTTTCTGATATTATGCTCAATGCTACCTTCTTTCAGAATGGGAAGATTCAGGACAAGCTTTTATTTCTGACCTTCTGAAAGTTTATTGTAAACTCTGTAGAAATTAATTACCCTTCCTCCTCCTGTTTGGATTTCCTGGCCCAGTTGAAGCAACATGTCTTTGCTGTTGTAGCTCATTCCTTTCGTTCTTTCTGAAGAAAAGAGTTTGCTCCTTCACCTTTTCCTGTAGCAACCTACAGGTGTGACCCTGGCTCTCCTGCTCAGCATTGTCTCATGGTGGCAGTCTTTGCTCCACTGTGAATGCTTTCTTCTTCCCTGTGAGATAAAAGGATACCTGATCCACACAGTGATGCAGCCTTTTCACTCCAACAAGATCCCTAACCTTCACGAGGTGATATGCAGAGATGGGAAAATGTTTGACATAATGTTCCCCACAGCCCCAAATTGGTAAAAGTGCCAGTTCAATAGATTGCATCCCAGAAATTTATAGATGCCATCAGAGCCCTCAGGAGTTGCTAAGTTCCTTGGGATGTCCAAGCAACTTCGACTTTCTGCTGCCAGCCTGTCAGGGTTATTCTACCCTACTTAGCTGTTAATGTTCAGGATGTGTTTGGGAGAATGTTAGAGTTGTAGCGGAATAAGTAAAATTTTATTTAGAAAATAGACAAGTGAAAAAAAATGAGAGAGATGTGACAGTTTCATTGGAAACAACTGAACTAAGTGAGGGGAAAAAAAAAAAAAGCTGAGGAGATGTTAGCCCATTCCCATCTCTTCTGAGACAAGGAAAAATGCACTTTTTTTTTTTTTTTTCTCTGGGTAGAATAATCTCCCCATTGGGATGCTGCAGTTCTTCTTAATCCTGTTGTAAACCTTTGGATCTTTCACTTGATCTGAGCCTGAAGATCATACTCCCTTCACTAGCTTCCTTCCCTCAGAAGAAAAGCAAACCCGTTATTTAGGGAGGTTTCTCTGACAGCATGATTTGCAGTAAGAGGCGTATGGAGATTAAATGGGGTTCATCTGCATGCATTGGCAAATTTATTGCCTCATCTAACATTGAGGAATATGACTACTTAATGCTTAAAATATTTAGTTATGAAAATTCGCACATTACACTTTCAAGGGTTCCCCACGTGCCTTTAAAATACCCTCCTTTGCAATTTAATTGTCTTTGTGTCTATAACTACCTTACAGCCACAAAGTCTGAGACAGTCAAAGTAACTCTTAGGGGGAAAGAAATTGAAGAAAATCTCCAAGATGTGTTAGAGAAGCAAAGTCAACTTACAAGTCCTCAGCCATAGAAACTTAATTATCCTGTCACTTCCCTAGCAACACATTACTTGTGGCCAGTGCATCTACATGTTCTTTGGGCCACCTTTAAATGATGTACACCTTCTGAAAGAGTGAAAATTGGCAACTTGCTACAAAAAAAAAAAAAAAAAAAAAAAAAATCTGAGAAGGAGCAAGATAATTCATGGTGTTGGTGAAAGAATATGGAAGACAACTTCTCAGGAATTTTGTGCTTTGCTAGTTCTCCCTGTGGGACATTAACTTTTCTCTATAATCAGATTTTATCCTTGGCAAAATTTCTGGTTTATTTTGAAAAAAATGTGTCATATTACATATCATTCTGTTCCCTGCGAACTTGCACACAGGACCAATGGGGAACCAGGGCTTGCTTGGTTTTGCTTAAGGGCAGCTTGCTCACTGAGCTGTCCTGAAGCCAGTGCTAAGGTCTCTAGGATTTTTGGTGCTCTGCAGACCATCAGCTTTAGGATATCTGTATCTCATAACCCGTAAACTATCTAATAGTCAACTACAGAGCCTTGGAGACTTCAAAAATTCAGAGCTAGTTCTTTCTTTATTTCCTAGCCAAATTTTGGAGTTCTTGTTTCCACAGGAGAAGCCGATTTTTCATCCTCTTTCTCCTTCCAGCCAATTCTAATGCAGATCTTTTCACCTAAGGTCATTAGTATAAGATGAAAGTTCTGGTCTATAGTTACTAGACATAAAGCTGAACCAAACTGCACTGAAGTCAACAACAAGGCTTCCATCAGTGCCAGCAGCTTTTAGAGGTCATCGTTAATATGAGGTTGTTGGTGACTCTCTCCTGTTGTGAGGAGCCAGGAGGGAACTGGTAGAAAAATAGGAATTTGTTCACACAGTTGTGCAGATGCTTACCATAGTTAAGAAGGCTGGCTTTTCCAGAGCACTGTTGATGGGTGTTTTAGACAGCTGGCCCAACTTGCTTGCAGTAGCTGTCCAGATAGTTTTAGACTAATCATTTTGTGAGATGAATCCCCTATTATTTGAAGGACTTGGGCCCCATGTTCAAGTTGGACAGTGTCACTAGACTCATTTAAACCTTTGGAAAAATTGCACCATCCCCTCTCCAGTGTTATATTGAAACAGTGAGATTGTGCGAGGTTTGTGTATTCAGCCTGCACTTGTCCTGTGGATTGATGGCCTCCATCCCAAGTGAAATCAATCTGGCCTGAAGTGCAGCTGCACTTTGTAACAGCTCAAGGGGCACAAAGGTATCAAGTGGTATTGTGTGGTTTGAAAGATGTCGTTTATCTAAGGAAGTTTGTGGTCTGCTTGCTGTCACTCTGTCTTTGCAGCGCCAACTTCCTTTACCTTCACTATCACGTTGTCAGGCAGAGAGACCTCACACGTTAGGACAGATAGCTTTTCCACTTCCAGAGCTGCCTTCTTTTCCTTCAGCCAGAGGTCTGTGGGTTGTGTTGCAATCAATAGAGCTGCTTGATTCACCATGAGTGTAATTGCTACTAATTTTGCTTGCAGGGAGTTCGTTAACATGCGCAAGTTCCTAGAAAAGGATCAAGAAGAAAGGGAGTCAATGACTTTTTTAATTGACACTTTCACTTAAAATTCCTTCAGGAATAGTGCCTTAAAAGAAAAAAGTTGGGGATATAGTTTCCTATGTAGGAATACACCGACAAGTGCATTTTCCATCTTTCCTGAATGATCAGGTGTTCATAGGGACGTTCTTCACAGTTTAAATGGAGTTAGAAGCCCTCTGAAACAACATTGTGTGACTGGTGGCATGGCCTAATGACTCCTTGTGGATAGGTCTTGTGGCAAGATGTGAAATTTACTGAAACCTTTCTGAATTGCCCTCACAAGTAGAAGGGTACTCTAACGTACATATGTGATGTGATCTTGTGGCATTTCTTGTCCACTTCAGTGCAAAATATTCCCACTTTTAGCAACTCATGGTATCTCAGTCAAGCCAGGTGTCTTCACACTGGCACAACTGAACTTTGTGTCTGAAATGACTGTGTGGGTGTCTCTTTAGGAGAACCATGGTGAAGGGTCAGAATGAGAAGCATGTATATCGGCTGATCCTCCTAGATAAGTGCTAGTAGTAGGAGAAGGAATTCCCAAAAAAGTAATTTCTTACAACAGGACTAGTAAATTAAGAATGGTGAATATATGAAGCACTTGTCACAATAAATAACTTAGAAGCCAAAATACATTTTCATATCATAATCATTGAATCATTTTTATGAGAAGTCAAAGTAAATTTATATGTAATCTGTAAAGTATATAAAGAGTTTAATTCATCCAGTAAATCATATGTTAGGAATACTGTACCCAGCTCTAGATCAGATATACTTCAGAGAAGCTTTAAGGTTTTAAAATCCTTCCACAAGCTAAACTGATCTCCAGAACCTTTGGAGGTTCACCCTTTTCTGGAGCTCATGCTCCATGCAAGTGAGCATCATGCCAATATGTTTCCCATTTCCTGGGGATTAAACTGCTGTGTTTGATGAGTCAGGACTTCCCAAGAAAGCAGCTCAGTCACTCGCTCTGTCTGAAGCAGCCTCTGGTGTCTCAGAGGACATGTCTTCTCTTGCTCAGTGATTCATGATTTCAGAGCAGAGGATCAACTCTTATGTTTTTTTTCTTCCCACAAAGTTAATTAATAAAACAAATTTCTGTTACTGGGTGTTGAAAGACTTTGGCTTTCTACCTACACTCCCAAATGCTACGCATTCCAGGGAGAATGAAAAATGGACCTGTGAACAGAAACAGGAGGGAGGAAAAATGGATCAAATGCTGTGTATGGATATAGACACAGTGGCTGTCAATTGTTACGATGAAAAAAACATCCTGAGTGAAGACAATTTCCTGCAATCATGTTTGCTAAAAATACACTACTGCAGTAATCCAATTTCAGAATTAATATATGCAAATTTAGAGAGAAAGGTTGGGGCACAGGGAGTGTCTGACAGAAACTGAATTATCTGTTTGGGCCCCCACCTTGACCCCTTGTTCAGGCAGTTGGCCGCATGGACAGCAGTTGTTTTGCTTGTCAAAATTGGATCCTTTGCTACTGTCACAGACCTCTGAGACTGTAGTTGGCCAGGAGAAGCACCTGGAGGATGTACCCCATCGTGGCCACTGTGGACCTGGCTATGCTCATCTGTCTGCCTCATCTGTAGCCCCACTGTAGAAGAGAATTTTTCATCAGCACCAAGAATAGCCTAAATTTACACCCAGCATGGTCAGAAATCCTGTTGACTTCGTCAAGAAAACAGTTGGTCTCACAGGGGACCAGAGTTGACAGAAGGACTAGATCTGGGGTATTTCCCCTCCCTACTGCTGTATGGGATGTTGGACCAGCTCACCATCCTGCAGTGCCACTCTCTGCTGGTGGCAGGTTGCAGAGGAAGAGAGACCTAATTTGGTGCTCTCATTTGTGGGTACAAGCACAATGAAGCCTTTCTCCAGGGACTCCCAGGACATGTGTCAAGTCAGGGATACTAGGATTTTCCTGCTAACCTGCAGCAACTCAACAGCAAAGTTGTAGACAGGCTCTGAGCGCTTTTGGTATCCAGTGACCTGTCTGGCCACTAGATTTGAATGTACTGTCATCTGACCCCAGCTTCACATTTCCAAATTACTCTTGCAAAAATAAAGGCAGTCACAGAAGTACCTCTGTCGAGACAGCACATCCCTGTTTATGTTTGAATGGCTGATAGGAATCTGGCATCCCCAGCGATCAAAGTGCATATTCACTGAGATGAGCCCCACGTTGTGTTTGAAGTGAGCGCAGCACTTTGAAACAAAAATGAAGCAGGAATAAATCAGGATGAAGGATGTGGGACATTTAACTACTTTACATGAAATCCCTGCTGGAAAGACGTGGCCACTGTTCCAAAGTTTTCCTTGGAGAGTGCTCGGAAGTTGCATACCAGCCTATTTGTGGAAAGCTAAACAGTTCCCTATTGTCCTTGATGTGAAACGCTTCCCAGATAAACACTTTCCCTCTCTGTTGAAGAAAAATGATACAGCCTTTCCAGAGCTGTAACACAGAGGACCACACTGGGCTGCTGCTCAGCCTCTGCAAAGTTGCTGGTTTCTGTTGGCATTGAGCTTTGCTAAAGGCTATAGTTCATATACATGCCAACATCATTAAGAAAAGGCTGTTATTGAGTGAGACTGGGATAATCGTCAAGGGTTTAATAATGCTGTGTGCCCACAGCTTTGTGTCTCTGGGTTCATTATACCCCTGGAATGTAAATCCCCATCCACAGTGGCTAAACAAGGTTCACATGGATCTCAAATACTTTTGTGGTATTGTCTCCTCCTGATTTCTGAAGGGGAATGAAAACATTGCTAGCTGAAATAAACTCACATGGTTTTCTACAAGGAAAGCAGTAAACCTCTGCTGCTGTAGTGGGTTTAGGTTGTAACATTGCCTGCATTTGCGGCATTTTAAGTAATTTTCAGGAATTATTCCTAACACCCACAGAGTCAAGGCATCATAGTCCAGCACAAGGAAGATCCAGAAGTCCCTGCATGAACTTTGTAGAGAAAAGGCTGATTTCTGAAATCAACACTGCTAAGAATCCAGGCTGTCTAATACCAGGGTAATACTGGTGGTGGTTTAGTCCAGGTCAGTGGGTGGCTTTTCCTCTGATGCAGATCTGAAGGACCTTGTTGTGTTCTCACCTCTGCCTCCAGTTTGGGCACATGTGTGGCTTTGTTGGGTGCCTCCATCCTTCCTTCATAGAGCCACCCAGGCTGAAGACCTGTTCTCAAGAGCAGTGGGTCATTCTACTCATTGACCTGCAGTCAATGGATGCAATAGATGCATGGATGGCTTTTTGCCACCATTTTGTCAAAGCAAACCTTGCTTTGCATTTGTGACAAAGGAATCATCTTTCTTCCCCTTAGAGGCATGTGATTTCTTGCTAATATTAAATTAAAATTTTGCACATGTATCAAACATATATAGATTAGGTTTTAGGTTGCAAATGAAACTGGGAAGTGAAGCTTCCGTTGATGTTTTGCAGGCATTGAGGTTTTAAATCCCTGAGGCAATTTTAGAAACATCCCCCTCAAGGAGAAAGGACATTGACTCAAAGAAAGCAGAGTTAACAGGGCTTTTGCTTGTTTGTTTTATAAATGCAGCCATGAATTTAGGGGAAGTTCGATGTATTCAAGCATTCATACTGATAGCAATCATTGCTGAATGGTCAGCAATTCCCACTCAAATCAGTGAAAGGCAGCAAATTAAATGTGCAGGCAGACAGTGTTTTAAATGAGATGCTGGAACAGGGGCCTGACTTTATTTCCTTCTTCTTTCACTGTTATGGTGCACTGTCCCACTTCCCTCCCTCTTTACCTCCCCTGCCTTTCCAAGAAACCCCTGGTCAGTCTGTGAACAACAGCCCTGATGAGGTCTGTGGGTTTTCTAATCGTTGGACTCTGGTATCTAGGAAAGGGCTGAGCTCATACCTGAGGCTCACACCAACCTTTCCTTATAAAGCATGACTCTTTCCTGCCTGTTTTCATATAAATAAAGGCACACATTTTCTTTGATCTCTGTGCTACTTGGGATAATTCAGTTACAACTGGCTGTCAGGCTGACTTTTACTGGAGAAGGGAGGAGACAGAGGGACAGGCAGACATGTGCAGGGTATCATCATTTGCTTTGGAAAGGAGCATTGCTTGAGCAGCCTGTGCTCCTGTTTAGAATTAACAACTCCATCTCAGCGGGCCCGGTGGCAGCACGAGGTGGCAGTTTCGCAGTCTGGCCCACACTTAACTGTCCACAGTGCTCCCGTGGCCCCACCAGCACAGCGTCTCTGAAGCTTTTGCTTTATTTTTTCTCACTATCTTCATGTAAGGTGGGGAGTTATCTCCGTGGCTGGATGGAAAACTAGGGCATAAAGAGGTTTTTAACTCCCTGAGGGAAACGATGACAGCACAGCTAGTTTAGCGCTAGTTAAACCACTAACCCCTAAACCACTGGGCGACTCCTCCCTTATTGGGATTTGGTTGGCAGCAGTCGACCGGGAGAGCTCTGAAAGCACTGGCATCGCTGTGCTGCTCTGAATAAATACGAGACACATCTCAGCCACCACGGAGCGTGCCACAGAGGTCATCTGAGTCTCCTTCCCCATGCCTGAGATTCACCCACTCCTCTCAGCACTTTCTTGTACAGATGTTTCCTGTGTGGAGCTGCTTCCAGTGAAAGTAGATTTGTATGGGCTTTCTGTTTCTGGGCTTAGTGTTATCTAGTCCGTACCTATCAATCTCACACTTGTGACATGGAGATGTTACCTATCCAAGACTGATCTTAGCTGCCAGGGTCGACTGTAACAGGCAGAAAAAACAGTTAAGGGCTTTCTGTGTCTGACACCAACATAAGTTCAGCTCTACTGTGAAGGCAGCGTAGCAGAAAATGGGATTCCCTGGGGGCATTCTTGGCTAAGGCAGCATCCCTGACCTGTGCTGTGAATCCAACGCTTACAGTGAAAGGTGGTCCAAGGCAGAGAGGAGTCCTGACTTATTAAAAGTCCTTATAGGAGAACTAGCAAGGAATGATATTCAGTGTGGAATAAGAAGCAGCAGCAAAAGCTGAGTAAGGTTGCAAGCAGAGAAGTTGAACCCTTGCTTCTCCAGACCCTGTGAAAATGAAGTGTGTGTTCCAGTGCAGGGCTGTGTTGCAGAGACAGCCTAATCCCATGAGGTTGGTAGGAGGGCACGCTCTCCATGGATAGAGGAGACAATTCACTTTAATAATGTATACTAAAAAAAAAGAAAAAAAAATTAAATTACCAAATTATCTGAGAATTTTTTTTAATCTCATTTTGAGATAAAAGTCCCTCTTCTAGCAAAGGAATATTGGCTTTTCTATGGTTTGGGCTGGGCTACGGGACTGCCTCGGGAGAAGTCCTAGTTTGGTCACTCAAAGTGTTCCAGCTTTGTGTAGTGATAAGAAGCTAATGTGACTGCTAGAACCCATGCCAGATGCCAGGCATAGTTTTGATGAGTCTCTGACATCTGTTAGACTTGTGATATTACATGCTTTTCAATAGGTAGGCAGTGCTACAAATACTAGGCTGTGATACCCTCTCAAACAACGGGCACTTAAATAAAGCATTACCAGGCAAATAAATAAATCAACACAGACTAAGAAAACACACATGCATGTACAATGGAGGGACGAGGCTTCCTAAGTGACTTGCAGTGCTCCAGGGAGCAGCAGAACAAGTGGTTTTCGTTTTCCTGGTGGTTTACTTACTGCCACGTGGGGTTCTCTTCATGGGAAGAGAGCTGGGCTTAATTGCTGGTTTTGTGTATGTTTGTATGTGTGTGTATAAACAGTTTATGTAAAAGTTGGGTCTGCTCAAGCTTGTGACAAGAGCCATTTGTCATTCGTGTTCACAAAGCACCCCCAGTGAAGGATTCAACCACTGCCAATCCCCAGTTTAATTTATTATTTTTCCTTGACAAATTAAATCTGCAGAGGTTACACAAAGGGCACTTGAGGATCTTGACATCTCTCTGGTCAAGGAAGCCAGTTAGCCTAATTCTTCTGCCAGGCCAGCAGAAAGCCCATGGTAGCCTGGTAGACATTCCCTCCCTTTCCTGCACTGGAAGATGGCTGGTACCAGCATTGCTCCGAAGACCCATCACTCTCCTCCCCTTTTTCTCAGCAGAGGCTGTTAGGAGGGGACCTAAGTAGACCTCCATGACTTCTGGTGCCTAGTGCTAACTAGTTAGACACAGGAGCAAGGAAGCACTGCCTTTATCCAGACCCTCCTCCTCCCGCGTTTTCAGCTGTGTTGGTAACTCCTTGGAGCAGGTGAGCCCCCAAAGCTCAATGAGGTCTGCAACAGAGTTGCGGGAAGGAGGCTGCAAAGGCTCTCACTTTTCTACCGTTGAGGGCTGTGTCACTGTATCCTCATGATGCTCTGGCCCTATTTGTCACCGTCTCATACCTTTCACTTGTCAGCTTGATGAGACTGGAGATCTTTAATGTGCAAGCAGTTTATTTCTGGGATTCTTAAAGGTACCAATACGAATATAATAAATAGACATTGCAATGAAGAAGAGATATCTTCTGAGGTCAATGCAAGTTTTCCTGTTCTGAGGGGAGAAGACCTGGGCCCTGTTGTTTGTAACTAGTCAGTGAGATTTGCCTGCGTTCATTAAAAATCAATCTTTCTTATGGCCTCAGATGCCTCCTAGATATTCAAGGTGTAATTCAAGGTCTAATCTCATAGGTTTCAATTAACAATCAAAAAAGAGGACGTAAACCCTTTTTTTCTTCCTTAAGGTTTCATCAGTAATGTGCATGCTTCATTAATGAAGAATTTTAATGAAGGATGGGTTTGCCAGACAGAAATAAGTATTTGTTACAAGCAGTTTCATCAGCATGAGTTAATACAGGGAACCCAGGCTAATGTGTAGAGAGACGTTATGTGAAGTCTGTTAACATTAGAGTTAATAGAACAGCATTAAGCATTAAAGCAAGTGGAGTTCGGAGGAAGAACTCTCTTGTCTTCATCGTGTTTCAAGGGCTCTGTCCATTACCACGCAGTAACAATGCCCACAGACAGGCTGAAGTATTGTCTGAATAGGGTTTCTGACAACTGTTTTGTTCTTTTCTTGGAAACACTCAGGCCCTGTGATAAAAACAGCACCGATGGGCTATAACAGTATTTTGGAGAAAGGCAGACTGGCTCTGTGTTCCTTTTTTTAGCTCAGCAGCCATCAGTGGCTAAGCAGATCAGATGTTTTACAGCGTCAGCTACAGAAAGGAAAAGTGGATTCAGTGTAACAGGGACGTGGGATCTCTTGCAGGCATGGTCTTCTTATGGCTCTTTGGTTCCACACTTGTGCCTGCTGCTCAGTTTAAGTGGCCCATGTCTCTCTCCTTCTAGTGATAGCAGCTACTTATGTGCCTATGTTATCTGTCATCTTGCAATTGTGAGAGCCTGGACTGAACAAGGTACTTGAGGAAGACAAGTTGCCGTGCTTGTACAGATTTGTGATCCACCCAGTATCTCATCTTTGCCAAGGCCCAGCTTCAAGAGCATCAGAGGGAAGTGCAGGAGCACCAGGCATACGTCAAGTAATCTGTCCTTAGTTCAAGTCTGCAGCCGGTGAAAATGTTTTAGTTCCTCAAGCTAGGCACTTGGTACCTTGCTCAACTGATGTTTCTGTAGAGAGTTTATTTTCAAGATGTGATGGAAAATGTGGAATCCTGCAAATATTTCTTCTCTCCAGAGGATCCAGCAGAGGAGGGAAACCAGTTCCCAAATGAGACAGTCTGGGAGCAGCATTCAATTTGGATTGTAAGCGAGTAAGATACAGACAACTGTGGTGTATTAGCTGTAATTCTACTGAGGAAGCAAAATTGAGCAGCCAAATTGTTTGGGGTTTGTTTTGGGTTTTTTTGTCAGTCAGCTTCTTACTCTTGAAACCACAGAATCACAGAATGTTAGAGAT
>NW_010123889.1:0-789 GCF_000699245.1 Pterocles gutturalis
GAACAGCCCCAGCTCTCTCAGTCTTTCCTCGTGTGTGAGATGCTCCAGTCCCTTCATCATCCTTGTGGCCCTTTGCTGGATTCTCTCTGGTATGTCCATGGTCTTTAGGATGGAGTCAGGTCTCCTTATGGAATTGCTGGTCTCCAGTTATGGGATGTATCACCCAAGCTGGTGACTTCACATAATTTTAACACTGCTCTTCTGAAGAGTGTCACTAAATCTGTTCAAGGGATTGCCACAGAACTTCAACTTCGTTGCCATGTGTACAGCCTTTTGGGCTGTGTCATGTTCTGATCTGTTTTTTAATCTGGCTTTCTTCCAATGTGAGAAATGTGCAATATCATTTGCCCTAAGGTATGCCCAAGTAAATAGCATTGAGGTGAATTTTTGAAGCTAAGATGAAGCTGTGATATTCAGAATCTTTTGAATGAAGGACTGCTTGTTTGAAGTAGTCCTAGATGACTTGGAGAGTCTTGGAGGACTTACACATCAACCCGTCAAGATCGTCTCTGTCACAGAGGTGCTTGACACAGACAAGAACATCCTCGTCCTTAATGTTGGGAATGGACCAGTCTGGTCTAAATGGTACTACTCTGGTTTAGGATTCAGATCTTCAGCAAGGCTTGGACAGCTTTTTCCTGTTGTTTAGCAATGACACTTCCTGTACGAGAGTAGGACTGTGTATATTGGATATATGGACATATAAGATCAGGTAAGGTGTCTTATACAATTATAGTATAATTCATAGAATCATGAATTCTGGTTTGTGTTGGAAGGGACCTTCAAGAT
>NW_010123890.1:0-8492 GCF_000699245.1 Pterocles gutturalis
ACCTGTAGAACCCCTTCTTGTTATTTTTTGCGTCCCTTGACAAGTTCATCTCCACCTGTGCCTTGGCTTTCCTGATCCTATCTCGACATATCCAGACAATGCCCCTGTATTCTTCCCAGGCTACAAAATCCTGTATATTTCCCTCTTTTCCTTCAGTTTGAGCTGCAGGTCCTTGCTCAGTAATTCCGTTCACCCGCCTCATCTGCTTGATTTCTCTGCTGGGGGATGGAGAGCTCTTGCACTCTCAGAAGGGTGTCCTTAAAGAGCTGCCAGCTCTGTTCTGTTCCTATGCTCCTAAGGACAGATTCCCAGGGGATCCCATCCAGTAATTCCTTGGATAGGTGGAAGTTTGCTCTTCTGAAGTTCAGGGTCCTGACTCTGCTTTTTGCCAGGCCCATATTCCTCAACATCACAAACTCCACCAGGGCATGGTCACTACAGCCCAGGCTGCCCCCAGTCTTAACCTCTCTAATGCTCTCTTCTACATTGGTGAGCATCAGGTCTAGTAACGCTTCCACTCGGGTCAGCCCATCTAATATCTGGATCAGGAAGTTATCCTCAATAGACTCCAGGAGTCTCCTGGATTGTTTGCAGCCCGCAGTGTTGCTATGGCTGTTTCTCAGACACAGCTCTTCGCAATCTATCCACTCCTTAACATAGAGGGCAACTCCCCCTCCCCTGATACCATATATATCCCTTCTGAAGAGCCTTTAGCCCTCAATCACAGTGTTCCAATCATGCAATTCATCCCACCATGTCTCTGTGATAGCAATGAGGTCATAAAAAATATGGAACACTTCATGAATTTGCTTGTCATCCCTCTCCTCAAATTTTATGCTGTTTTAGTAGTCAGCATTCATATAGATTACAATGAAAAAGGTATTGTGCTTTGAACTTCCCCACTGCACTGTTCAAGACTACCAGACAACCTAAATAGAAAAAATAAGAGGAATTTTAATTTTTGAAAATAAAATACACATGTTGCTTGAAGGTCTCCTGTACTCCCTAGAAACAGATTAGGTTGTAACTTTTAAGATATCAGTTTTAAATTAAACTGATAATTTAAAACTCAAAGAGTTGAGAAGGTGTGGGAATCATGAAAGTATTTATAATGGAATTTCAAATAAAATTGTTTTTAAAAATTACATTCCTGTGGACTCAAAAATCTGCTTAGGCTGCAATTACGCTTTGTGATTGTTTTTGCTTGGATGTTTTTAGAAATCTAATAATAAAAACCTTATAAATTCAACACAATACACAAAACAAGGAGTGAGAGTGTCAGAACAAAATAGTTTCTTGGTGTGTTGAAAAATAAAGAGATTTCTTGAAGAAAAATCCTACTTTTTCCAAGCTGAGACCAATATAAGTTGAACCTAAGGGAGAAATGGGAGAGAACTGGATTCCTGGCTTAGTGGAAAATTGTTCAGCTGGATTTTTCTTTTTTTTCTTTTCTACATTGGAACAAGACCAAGGAAATCAGCATGCCTTACGAAACAAAATTCAGATTAAAAAAAAAAAAAAAGTCTCCACTTTGAGCTGATGACCATGTTTTTCCTCATTTAACCTTTCTCAATTCAAAATAAATTTTAAAAACCCTGTCCCAGTCTGAATCTTTCACAATGCTCAGCTCCCATCATCCAGTGATTCAAGGTGAACGTCACCTTCCTCAAACTGCTCTCAAAGAAAGGTCCTTCAGGAACAAGGATGGAAAGAAGGCAGAGAAGAGCAAAAGGGAAAGACAAACTCTAAACAGAAATTTCCAGGAACACTTTCCAGAAAATTCAGCTACACTCAGTCTTTATTTTTGTTGCTATACCTGGTGGTGAAAAATCTAAATTTTTCACCCTTCTTGAGGCTGCTTTGCTTTCTACAGAATGATCTGAAATAAAGAAAAGGTGCTTTAACATTCTCAGTTTATATTAATCCCCTGAAATCCCTCAAGATGAAACCAGTGCTTTTCCTGGCAACCTGTCACTGCTACATAACTGTCTTTAACACATCTTAACAAAGTGTTTCTTTGCTGAAGTACCCTGAATATTTGTGTGCTTGCTGTGCTCTGATTTTTATTCTTTAAAATACAAGTGCTTCATGACAAGAATCAGGTTCAAAAGCTTGTCAGTAGCATACAGTGTATTGTGTCCGCTGTACACAATAACTGGCACAGTGATTTTTTTCCATTAAAAAAAACATTTTTAGCTTTTTAATATCTCCACACTCCATGATATCTTCTTTCATCTCTCCTGCCCTCTTCAAGGAATAGAGGCATGTAAAAACTGGGAGCTTTTAGGATCCCTTCCTGTTCTCGTGTAGTGTTTTCTGTTGAATTCCAGGGTGTGGAAACAGTAAAATCTTGATCTAAGGCATTCTGCTGTTTCTGTGCCCAGCTGCTTCACAGCCATCTCCTTCCCATTTGATATATCTCAGTCCTCAGCTCCATGCTCTGCCAAGGTGGGCATCACCTGGCCCATGATACAAGTGTGTGGTGGCAAAGAGGAGGCAGGGGCTGTTGCCTGTAATTCTGATTTCTGATGACACTCCTCCTCATCCCTTTCCTTTAACAGAAGAAACACCTGGGGACACACAAGTTGCAGGGACCCACTGCTACTGCCCCTTGTCACCACCGAGTAGCACCACATCAGAGTTGTTCCAAGGTGGATGTTTGACTGCGAAGCTGCAACTCATCAGCACGTCAGTACTGGTCAATAGCTGGGGTTTTCCCAGGTCTTCTGCAGATCAGGGTTTTCATCCTACCATGCAGAGAAATACAGGCTTGATACAAGAGCAGAGGCCTTGAGAAGTGGAGACTCAGGACACAGTGTGGGGAGTACAGGAATGGGACAGTAAGAGACTGGGCAAAGGCTGTCACTGGAGACCCTATGGCTACAAACAACTCTCCAGTGGCCAGTTACAGAAACATAAGTCAAATGAGGAAAAGGGGTAAAAAAGAAGATGTATATGTATAACAAGTTTAACTGAATTATTATAATTACGGTAACTTTTCCTTCGTAAACATATTCTTTCTCGTTCTGCAACAATTACTGCTGGATTAGCAATTAGACTATTACACTTTTAATTACACTAACAACAAACCCTTGACTTTTTATATAAGGTGTGTTTCATCTTTTCCTAAAAACAAGATTTTGAGTGTAACATCAGCTCCACATCCCAGTAAAGAGGTAAAAAAAAGTACTTACTGGTGACACCAGTAAACTACATCATTACGACAAGAAGACATGGGTGTTGTCAGAATATCTACCAGTTGTAATATTCATACAGGTGCAAGCCACCGCATGAATCTCTGAAAAAATGTGCTTTGACCTTACTCCTAAATGTTGCCTGCTGCAAAATGATTGATCCAGAACAAAATGAGCAAAACTTATGGTTATATGGAGCTGGGTATGACACTGTCTCCTGCTTTGCCTTCTGCTGAAATAATCTCAGATAGCATTAAAAAACTAAGAATCTCTCTTAGCTAACAGAGGTATGCAAGACATGAGCAGTGGATTCAGCTCATGCCTGGATATCCATACCTACCTGGATGGAGTGTTGTTTACTGTACTTTCATTGCAAAGACTATTGAACCCTATGTTTGAGTTCTGTTACTCTTAAAATATTCAGGGCTTAAAGCTCACAGCAAGTCTATAGCTTAAAATGCTTGCATTTCTCAAGTATGTGTAGACTCAAATAAAATGGCTAAATGCATCAAAATAATTGGTTTTACAGGCTAAAATCCATTACTTCTAAGAGTCATCATCTATCACAGCCAACAGCAATTTATTAGTGCAAGAGAAAAACTGGCATCACCCTTGTCAGGGTAAATTCTTCGCAGACTGTTACTCAATGAAAAAGCCATCATACTCCCCTTAATCAGCAGACAATAGTAAATGAAGACAAAACCCAATGATGTTTCTTTCTTTAGTCACAATTTAAGGAGAAACAAAAAGGTTACCCAGTGTTAATATGGGACTGAAAGGGACACAGAATATTGGTGGATGCCAAATGGAGAGTGCAGCATTTATTCTATAGGCCTACGAGATAAAAGACACCACCAGAAATTAAGAACAACTGGTCCAACTGCAAACGGTAAATTTGTTACTTTTTCTGATAGTGGAAATCAGTATGACAGTCAAAAGTGATTGGACATGTAAATGAAATGGGAAAATTAGATCCGTTAGGTATATTTTGAGTTTGATCTATTTCCTGATGCTTCTGTTGAATTTTAGTAGATTGACTATTACTTCAGTATTGTGACTCTAGATTGATGCTGATGATGAGATAATTCAAGACATTTGTACACAGATGTGAGAAAGTTCCAAATATTGTGACCGATATATTCTGCTGTGGCATCCCTTCAGTAAATACAACATCAATTTCTTTATTTTTTCCTTGGTTAAAAATGAGTAGCCATAATTTACACAGTACTGTCAGCTCAACACATATTCATTATGATGCTTTGTAGGAATTCCTATCAACCCCTTCAAGCCTTCACATTTTTAGGAAGTCTGGCTTGCTGTAGGACCATTTTTTTAGTTGCCATTTTGATGCTAATGATTCATGCTGCAGAAGAGATCGTCACTACACTCCCTCTTTCGAGATACACTTTACAAGGCTTATTCTGTTGCCCTCTTTCCTTTTTTTCTATTTTGCCTCTGGTTAAAACTAAATCCTACAAATGAAAAGGACTGACAGATTTTGAATGAGAAAAAACAAATCCAGTCTCAGAAGATATGATTTTAACACCAGACTCAAATCAGTACTCAAACGTTTTACAAGCTCCTGTGAGTAAATGCAACCCTTCTCACAGAAAGATAGAAACTAAATCAACTTTGATTTTGAAGTAGACTTTACTCACTTCAATAAATGAAGGTGGAAGCTTAGGCATTTTGGCAACCTATTTGTCAGAAGACAAGTTATGCAAAGACATGTAAGCAAAGGTAACAATTTGTTCTGTTTTCTGTATTCTATTCACTAAGTTGGGGGAGGAAAGGCCTCCAGACAAAGCAAATGTGAGGGACTCTCCCTTGGAGGATTGCTGCTCGAAGGAAACCACCACTTTTTTAGCACTGAGCAGAATGTTACAACTGATATTTCTCAAAACAAACCTCAATCTTTGGGCTTTATTAATAAAATAAAGATAATATATGTTAATATTCATTCTGTTTTGCCTAAATAGCTAATCTCCTTTTTACACATCTACCACTGTCCTCACAATGTTTTGCTCATAGACTCATTGTTTGGCTAAGCTGATAAATTACCATTAGCATAGCTGACTATTTCAATGCTCATTATGGCTCTGACTTAACATAGTTTTCTATGGGAGATGGTGATCTTCCTCCCATCTCCCCACACCTGACCTTCAAGACGGACACCTTTGTTCTTCACCTGAAACTAGTTCTGGCAATCACTAGAGCCCTCCATCAGCTGATTAAATTCACCATAATGTAAGAAAATATTTTTATATTCTGAGAAGGATTTTTTTCTAAATTTAGTGAATTAGCTTTCACTCAAAACTATTCTCTTAACTGTCTGAATGTTCAGGAAAGATATTAAAATCAGAGATTAAATGCATTTAAGCTTCTGTGGAGCCATCAGGAAAGACTTTTATGTTTTATATCGAAAGCGAATAACTTCTGAATTTCCCTTTTTCTTTTTCAGGAATAATATTATATGGTTTACAGTAAAGTGAGCCCGAGAGTTGAATCAGAGCTGTATCATATTGGTAGAAGTGGTTTTGAAAACATATGGTAGGAAATCATGTAACATTATGAACATTACACTACCCTGTGAATAAAGCTCACAAAACAACATGCCTACGTTCAAAGACTGCTTCTGAAAATGCTTTGTAGAAAGTTGTGATAGACATGAAGGCCTTGTAATTGCAGTGCATCTGTTCTAAACAAGAGATTGATTTAAGGACTTTTATTTTTTTTTTTCCATTTCAAACCCAAAGAAGGGGTTTTGTGCCAAAAAGTCTTGTTTGTTTTTCCAGCTGCATTAGCTGGTCTAATAAAAAAATTAATCTCTGAAAGTCTTGTTTTGGTGGATATGAATACTAAAGGCTGCTGATATATGCATCAAAACTACATTTATGCAAGTCAATAACCAATCAATAAACTGACTGACCTAAGCTTCTATAGTACCAACTTTTTAACCTATAGTTTTAAATATTCAGTGCTACAGTGCATTCAGAATGTTAATTATTAACTAAATCTGGTATCACTTATCATTTTCCAAGGAATAATTGTTGCCATATGCCTCTTTTTCAGACACAAAGACAATCTGCTATGTATCTAACATATGAACTTTGATTTTATGCTGTTTAAGAATAAACTGTATTCTGAATCACTCATTTTTAATCCTTCATGTATAACCGAAGCTCAAACAATCTGATAGTAAATCTCTTGATGTTAAATTTATTCGCAATGATAAATCATTGTTCTGCTTCTTAGTCTGTTCTGCCAGGATGTGAGAAAATAAGTCTGATATAACCATAAATAATTTGAATTATTTGCATGTTTAGAAAACTATTAAACCTAGGGAAAAGTATTTATTTGCACAATACAAAGGAAGCCACATTTATATCCCTTTTAGAAGCATGGCTTATGTCTGTTCTAATACATAAGAGTTTGCCATTAAAAACTGCTCTAAAAAGTTATTAAGACTAATTTTGAGAGAAGTGTTTCTAAAGTTACTGTATCATAAAATATAAGGAGTCATTATGTTTCAATTAGACTTAAATGTAACCATGGTACAAGAATAGTCAACCTCTAAAACCAGATTGCATGAAGTTACAGATGTATGAAAATCTATTTGGGGGTTTAATAATTACATTTGGAAGCAAAATAGTTACATACTGTAATTATAGTGTTAAACTACTGACTTCCTTCAAATGTCCATAAAGAAGAAGAAAGAACATGTGTTCAAAAGGTTTTTTAAACATTATTAAGTCTAGTGTTGTCTAATTTGATCATG
This sequence comes from Pterocles gutturalis, assembly GCF_000699245.1. Lineage (NCBI taxonomy): Eukaryota > Metazoa > Chordata > Aves > Pterocliformes > Pteroclidae > Pterocles > Pterocles gutturalis. Next base: position 6,973 of record NW_010123890.1, read on the forward strand.
GGCTCCATTCTGCCAGCCTTCCTCATTTTAATCCATTTATTATAAGGGACTCTTCCATGACTAAACCCTTCAGCCTGGCTGAAAGCATTAGTCTTCATTTTGTAGAGCATTATTATCTAATTGTGTGTCTGTATTAGTGCTTAATATGAAAACAATAAATTTTGCTATCCATATATTTGTTTTTTTGACATTTTAGACCCTATATTACACTTTTAGTCATCTTTTTTATATTCACACTTAAAATAAGAACATTATAGCTATCTGAAAAGTAAATTAAGTTCAAATGGAAACCGAGATAAGTCCAGTTAGAAGCTATGTTCAAGCCATGCAGGAGCTTGCAAATAAAAGGGTTTAAAATCATGGCTGTATTACAGAAACGAGCCTTTCCTAGGTTCCATGTTGATGTGCATATGCTGATACCATCTCACAACTCACTCTCTGAGGACGAGACATCATATTTTTTACTGTAGTCAGTGAATATAATTCCAGGGTATGTTACGATCTGCATTAGTCAGTAAGTCTAAATGCAATCTATATGACTAGCAGGAGTTATACCATTTCCTTGTGGGAGAACTTAATGTTATAAAACCAGCTTTCAAGACAAATTCAGTATGGAATCTAGATCACATTAGCTTCCCACAGATCATAGGAAAGCATATGAATCAGTCAAGTTTAAAATTAAGACTGCTGAATGCACTGAATTCAGAGCTATCATACTGTATCATACAGTTTATAGTATAAAACAGTATCATAGTATTATTATATTGCAGTATAATAATACACTACACTATTTGGAGAATGGATCTAAACAAGACTATAAACTCCTTTAAACCACCAAAAAAAATTTCCAAAAAAACAAGAAAAAAACTAAAAGTGTTTAGCTCACATCACATTCTTGTCTTTTACAGGCACCTCTCCAGCCTACAGACCAGCTGTTGAGTTTTTGCCCTTCTGAGATCTAACTAAAACATTTCTCCTGTTTTTTAGGAGAGTGACTGCCCTTTTTTACAAGATAATGGCAGAAATAAGAAGTGGGGAAGAAAGAGAAAGGCCCAGATTCAACCCATTCCTGGAAACTATTAGTGGTGCTTATATCTAGTATTATGCCCATTTAATCCTCCAAGTGCATCTTCAGCAGATTTTCTTTATTAAGTAAACTTTCTTCAAAGGCTTGCCAACCAGAGACTGAAAAGAAACATTACTTTACTACCATACTCACAGCTCTCACCCCCTTGAAACAGGTAGATAGCAATACACGTGTTGGGTAAGGGTGTCAGTAAATATTTCTTCCCCAAAGCAGACACTGTTAATAGATAGGTAGGCAATCAAGAAACCAAGCAAAACTTAGTGTGACATGATAGAGAAGGCTGAGGTACTTAACGAGTTCTTTACCTCAGTCTTCACTGGCAAGAGCTCAAGCCACACTGCCCAAGTTGCAGAAGGCAAAGGCAGTGACTGGGAGAAGGAAGAACTAACAGCCGTAGAAGATCTGGTTTGAGACCATCTAAAGAACCTGAAGG
>NW_010123891.1:0-1449 GCF_000699245.1 Pterocles gutturalis
GACCGGGGGGCCGCATCCCGGGAAGGGCCGCTCGGGAGGGGTGGGTCGGCGGAGGGTGGAACGCAACACCTTTCCCAACACCTGCTGGGAAAGGCGGCCCGGAGCTCGCCCCTTCCCCTAGCGCGCCCCGGGCCGTGCCCCCGCCGTCCCCGCGGTAAAGGCCCGGTCGGATGTTCAAGGCCCGGTGGGACGAGGGGCTCCCAGCGCAGTGGCCTCAACGCGGCGGTTCCTGGGAAAAGCACCGTTCTTTGTCCCTCGGTTCCATTCTGTGTCTCTGTTTCCTTCTCCCGTTCCCTTTCCTGCTCCGCAGTCACACTGCTCATTACATCTTTCTGTGGCGGGTGTCTGCGTCCCCCGAGCTCCTGGGGGGCTCGTCCCCCAGGTTTTAGCTTTGTTTCCCTGTGTGTTCCCACTCGCACGCAGAAGAGCTTCGCGTCGTGCTCCGTGCCTGGCGCAGGCTCGGAGCACAGCGGTGCGCTGGGTGTGGGGCATCACGGATGCGGAGGATGCAGACACGCTGTTGCTGTGCTTTCAGCCGGGGACCTGCACACCCACTGTTCTGACAGGAGCTCTGGGTGTTCAGGGATCTGGTTCCAGGCTAACACGCTGTTTCTATTGTTAGATTATCTAGAAGGAAGAATAGCAGTCTCAAACTGGTACCCTTCGTGCGATGCTCTCAGCGACTCCGAAACAAAGAAAACCTGGAACTAAGCAGGGCTGAGCTCAAACAAGCCTCCCCACCCCAACGTGTGACGAGATCCCAGGCTGCGATATCCGCTAAAAGCTCAGCGATCCTTCCTGAGACCCCTCCTGCCCAGCAGGCAGAAGGGAAGGTTCCCTCAGCAGAAGCTGGTGTCAGCAGTTGCGTGAGCACTGAGCTTCGCTTCCAGAAGAGCACACCTAAGCCAGCAGAGCAGCTCTCCACCACCATCGTCTTGGGCTCGGATGATGATTCTCCGGAGGAAAGCCGGGTTGCCAGATCACCGCCTGCGCCTGCAGCCTCTGAGCTGCCGGTCCCTCGTACCCCTGAGGCACACGATGCGGGAGAAAGCGAGGCTGCATCTGAGCTGCAGACAGCAAAGGCGGCAAACACCACTGTCATTTTAAGCAAAGAGCCGGGGCTGGAGGAGGCAGATGGCTCTGCTCAGGTACAAGACATGTCTGACACGGTGCCTCCCCAGCTCATAAGGGACAGCCCAGGGACTCCAACAGGCTCCAGGCGGAGCCGCCACTCAGTGCGCAGAAGTCTGCTGGGTAAAACCTCCATGACTCGCAGAACCTCCTTGGCAGAGAAATACTCGCTAGCCCGCAAGAGGGAGAGTATGATCCAGAAATCTATCACCAGGGCAATGGTCAAGAAGAAGGCAGCTCGGAAGTCGTCCGTGTCCTCCAGCTGCATGGATGGTAAGTTTGAATGTCGCCAGATGAGTTTGCTGGGCACCATTCCTG
>NW_010123891.1:1480-16820 GCF_000699245.1 Pterocles gutturalis
ATCTCCTTTTTGCTGCTGAGGGGAAAACACCGTTACGGGGCTGGGGCTGGTTCTTCGGTCTGGGTGCAGCAGTCTGTGTGGACAGTCGCGAAGGGTGCGGGATGGAGAAGCACAAGCTTGCTTTGGCATGAGATCACGTTAGAGTGCAGATAGTATAAGGGAGGGTGACTGTGCACGAGAAAGATGATCTCTGTCCTGCACGCAGGAGTCCGTGCTTTGATACGCTGCGACTCTGAACTCGTCTGTAATTGGAAATGTCTCTTTTCTTATGTGAAAATTGCGGGCAGCATTTTCTCTAGTGCTCCCGAGGTACACTCAGCTGCCCTGACTCGCAGTGGCACGTGTTCGGGCTGCAGGCAGTGCCCCGGAGGCAGCGCAAACACCTCTGCAAGGGTCTGGAGTGAACTGCACTCCTGCAAAGAGTCTTGGCCTGCACCTGTACCTTACAGCTCTGCGGTTTTTTTTCTTTTCCTGCAGTCACCAGCTCTGTCTTGGTGCCGGAGGATGAAGAGACAGTTGTCAAGACAGGGTGAGACACTTTAAGATATTTGTTTATCCTTAATATCCTGCTCGGAGGATATTTTACAGTGAGGTTCTTGGTATACAACGCACTGCTTGCAGATAACTGTGGGATCAGCAAGCAGCCTGACGGGGCTGGCGGAGCGTGATGCCCTTGAGCTGGGTGGATATAAGCCATGGGAGGTACAAACAAGCAGAGGGAGCACTGCAAAACACGTTTGTTAGAGCAGGAGCTGTGTCGACGCTCGCATGCAGGGCACGGGATGGAAAAGTACCAGCTTGCTTTGGCATGAGATCACATTAGAGCAGAGATGGGTGATTTCTCTCCTGCACGCAGAGTCCGTGCCTTGATATGCCGCGGATAACAAGGGGCTTCCCGCTTTCCTCGATGCTATTAAACACAGCTGCTTTTTTTCTTTCCTTTTTCTAGGTCTCCTCCTGGACCTTGCACCCCCTCCAAGCTGGTAAGGATTGAGCAGAGGTTAAAAGCATTTCTGTTGGTTTGTAAGGACCTGTGAGCAGAAGGTGTTGAGTACACCTCTCGTGTTGCTGGGGAGCTCTGGCCGCAGCTCGCTGGGCTCGCTCAGCCTATGCTCCAGTAAAGAGTGCTTGGCTCCCGTACGTGCCCGAGCCTCCCCACAGCCCTCCTGGTTCTGATGCACAGGCTAGAGCACGTCTGAGATTGCCAAGTCTCTTTTAATCACCGTGTTCCAAAAACGGCAAAACCAAACCAGTGAGGTTTTATTTGGCAGATGAGCACGTGTGGCCCAAGGCTTGTTCCGGGTGCAAGCAGAGGTCTGGTGTCAGTGTGGTGTGACAGTCTCGGGTGCTTTCAAAGCCAAGGCTAGCTCTGACTAGAAAACAGCATTCTCTCTGACATTTTGCATAAATATATTTAAATGAGAGGCTGATGCACACCCACGCTGAACACTGGCCCTGGTACCGCTGGCGTTCAGGATGGAGCCCTGCTTTCTGGCTCCTGCTGCTTGGCCTCTTGCTGGAGATCAGCTCTGTGAAAATTCACCCTGAATCCACAACGATAAATAACCTTCAGGGAGGTTTTTTTTCAGTCGGACAGAGTTTGTACTCTGTTACTACTCCTGTATTTTTAAAGCTGCTTTGGACTGTTTTCAGTCCTGCAGGTTATTCAGAGCTTGTCAGTTTATCTTAAGACAACCACAGGAATTTGTAAACATCATTCAGGTCAAAACGCAACCTTCCACAATTCAGTGCCCTGCTGAGGAGGAAATCCCGGGGTTATGTCTGTGTTCTGTCCAGAATGACTTTCAAGCAAGCAAAGAGTGAATCAGTGGAGTGGAGCTCTGTGGCCCTGAACACCTCTGTAGGCAGGGACAGGCTCATACCTGCTGTTAGGGCTCTGCTTCTCAGTGGATCTGCAAAAGTTCCTATAAACTCAGCTTTTTCTAGTGCCTCTGGAGTTTTAGCTTGCCCGAGTTAGAACTGTAGAAAAGCTTAAAGGGAAAACAGAAGAGAAAAATGACCGGAGCGCTGTGTGCCTGGGAACAGAGGACTCGTGCAGTTTGTTTCTGTGCCCTGAGGAATTTGTCAAGGCGGTCTAGTCCCTGCAGCGTGTTTGCTCCATCCTCTCCCTCCTCTTGTCTTTCTGTCCTGCCGCTGGTGGGAGCAGTGCCCGGCAGCCTGTCCCATCCGCAGCCTGTGTCACCACGTTGCCTTACTCCATCCATCCATCAGCCGTTTTCTCAGCAAAACAAATTAGTTTGGTTTCTGCCGGAGGCTTCCTTTGGGAGCTGTGAGCAGTGTGAAACGTGATGACTCAGCCTTCCTGATCAGAAATCACCGATGTCTACAGAACACAGGTCCCTTGGTGCGTCCTGGCGCTTCAGGGTCAGGTTCTTCTCCGGGCTGATCTCGAATTAATCAGATCTGTGTCCTGTGAGGCTGCCGGGTGCTTCCTATACCCAGCCTGCGGGAAGGACCCTACAGAAGCATTTAGGGAGGATAAAGTTTCTGTACTCCTCCTCTTCCCCCTACTTTGTGTCAGCCAGCCGTGCCTGGGGAGCGGTGTTAATGCATCGCTGGCAGAGTGCGGATTTCAAAAGCCATTGCTGCTCTCCCACAGACACATAAAACCATTATCAGAGCAGAAGTGATGCTGGGCCGGTGTAAACGCACAGGTGGCAAATAGCAATGTACATCCCCTTCATCACCAACAGATAGATCAGGGCAATGAGCTGTTTGTCTGTGCTGTCTCCCTGTCTGTCTGTTCATCGCCACCAAGGAAAAGGAGCTGCCTGACTCTGCCAGGAGTCTGGCAAGTGAACAGCTTTCCGTCTGGAAATGCTTTTGTCCTTGTTCATGAGTGTGTTCGGTTTCCGCAGCGCATCCCTCGCTGCAGCCCCTTGTGTTCGGTTAATGTCTCTGCTCCTGGTGCTGGCGCCGCATCAGGGGCTTCACCCCGGCGGTGTGCTGGGATGTTTTCCCAGCTGGAAGGTAGGATGGCTCTGGCTGCTGGCACCAGTGCTGCGTGCTGTGCGGGTGGTTTTGCGTTCTTTGGTGACATTATGGGCTGTGTCCTCGTCAGACTGGCATCGTGATCAGAAACCGTGCCTGGCTGTTTGTGTGAGAGTTCTGCTGAAACCCCTTTGCTTTTCCTACAGGATCCCCAAAGTCCGCGAATGTCCCTTCGCTCTCGAACTGTCACCAGAAATGAGCAGCCGCAGGAGCCGAGCAGCAACGGTAGCTTCCAGAGGATCTTTGGGGCAGAGTTTTAAAAAGTCACTGCTTGGTTGGGAGGCTGACCGGGAGGTTTGAAAGATTGGCTAGTTAATTGCAGAGCCCGGTTGGAAAGACTAGTCTAATCTTTGACAAGCGAGGGTTTGGTTCGAGAGATCAGCGGTTAGGAGATTCTGTGCTGGAGTTATTTTCCACCCAGGGAAGCACACGGGAATGGGTGTAACGGGGATGGAGGGATGTCTCAGGTCAGGGGTGGGCTGGCTGAATCCCGTTTCTGACGCGAGCAGCTGCGCCGTGTCCGTGCAGAGCACGACAGCGTGGCGTCACTGCAGACTGGGCGCCGCGGGTCACTTCGGACAGTTCGGCTAGTTTGCATTTCTGGGTTTGGATGGTGCTGTGTGGCTGCCTGCTGAAAGCAGCACGGTCCTGCTGTGCATAATTCATGGCAGGGTTTGGTTTTTGCTGTTTAATGATCTGCTAAATCTCTGTCTGCTTTCAAAGCTGCATTGGGATTTTTTTTCCACTAGAGCTGACTGTGTAACTGCTTTCTTTCAGAAAACAACATGAATAAGAACGAGAAGACCCAGGAACCGCCCCAGAGTGCCAGGTGTGTTGGTGGAATCCTTCTGGTTGGAAGATGCCTCTGGAGAGCTGTAGTACAGCTCCAAGCAGGTTCAAGGCTGAGACGTTGTTAAACGGCTTCAGTGTGTTTTGATGACAAACTTTGCAGTAGGTTTTCTCTGCCTCTGTGAGAAGAGGATTTAATTTGTATCTTCTCTCACGTTAGAAATGTTTTGTTGGATAGCTACGTGTGCACACACTGTAATATCTCTTAACCTAGGGCAGCTTTATGGTCTATCTTCAGACCCGGCTTTGAGACAACCAGGAGGGCTTGCCGTGCGTGACAGACTGTATTTTTCTCGCAGGAGAAAGCCAAGTTACAAGAGAGCTGTGGACGAACGCTATGACCATCAGCAAGCAGAAGATGGAGGGCTTTCTCCTCTGAGAAGGAAGACCCCCTCCCCAACCTTTCCAGCCAGCAAAGTAAGATCGGTGTGACCCCGGTGCGCGTCCCCAGGACCTGTTTCTTCCTCACGCTCCTGAGGATCGTTTTTTGGCGTTCCTCTCCCAGGTGGTGCGTCCTTTCAAAACGTTCTTGCACACGGTGCAGAAGAACCAGCTCCTCATGACGCCAAGCTCTGTGGGCAGAAATGGAGTGATAAAATCCTTCATCAGGTACAACACTCCTCTCCAGGCGGATCCCAAGGTAAGACAGGGCTCTGCTCTCAGCCAGTGCGGGATGGTCTGATGAGTGTCCAAGTTAAAGCACAGGCAGGAAAGAAACCTTTCAGCCCACGTTAGACTAAGAAGTAACTTTGAGCTGTCTGTTTACACTTCAGAAACTAAACAAGACAGTGATTAGTCAGCTTCCTGGAGTTCTAACGTGGACTCTAAGCTTTACTGCTGCAGCATTCCCCTGTGGTGTTATCGGGAATGAAAACTGGGAAAGGAAAATCAAGGGATTTGGCATACTGCACTTGAGGGGTAGATACAGCTGAAGCCTGCACATCCCAAGTCTCCTTTCCAGGACTTTTCTAACAGGTGACATCTGAGCAAATGCCTCTTCAGTCTAAGCTGCTGATGTCCTGAGGTTTTTCAGGCCTTTGAAGCAGGAAGAAACGTGAGCCTGTCCTGAGCAGCAGGCTGCTGATTCCCTGAGGGAAGTGTGCCAGTGTCCAGAACTAACAAACATCTGTACCAACGTAGGATAACTGCTGCAACCAGCAGAGACAGGCACCACGCCTGTGCTGTCCACAGGCTGATGTCTGCCTGTGCAGTGCCACAGCGGGGTTCACAGCACCCGCACCCCAAACAGAGCAGTTGTCCAGGTGGATGGGATTTGGGAAGATCTGGTTGTGTGTTTCCAAAGGGAGTCGGGCAGCTTACGCAGGGCAGTTTGGTCGTCAGTTGTGATCGTTTAATTAACCGGGCTGGGCTTGCAGTAGGATACTGCCTGTGTCGCTGATGGCCAGCCCTGGCTCTCACCTCCTCTGCCTTTGGGTTTGGTGTTTAACTCGAATAAATCCATGTTCAAGGAGCACCAGGTTTGGTCTGTGTGCTGCAGTTCCTGTTCCTGAACAGCTCTGACAGCGCCGGGACAGTCCATGGGTGTCGCTTCACGGGTGCACCCAGGGACGTGCTGGAGCTGGCACGCAGAGCACAGGTTGTGACACTGACACCCAGCGAGTGGCCGGCAGAGTGAGGGGGTCCAGGGCTTGTTTTTGCTGTCAGGAGGGCTGGGGAGGGGAGGAGGGTGTGCTCCAGAAACTGGTTTTCCTGCATCTAGCTTCTGTCTGGCAACCTCCAATCAGGATTGTTGGTGTTGCTGGGAGCTGCCGTGGTTGTGCTGCTCGGGGAGCCTCGCTGCGCTCCAGCAGAGACGGGACGACTGTCGCTGGGAGGCAGTGAGGGATTCCAGCTCCGGTCTCTCTGCTGTTCTCTGACGTTGGTGTCTGTATGGGCAAAGGAGCCGATGGGATGGGAAGGTCCTGGCTGGTGCATCCTCTGCTGCTGTTGGTTCATTGGTGGTTCTATCTTTGGTCTCATGCAGTGTGGGTGGCTTCCCCTCAGGACTTCTTCTGTGTGGGGGCTAAACATGAAATAGCCCCAGAGCGCTGAGGTGTAATGGTTGTTTTTAAATTAGCCGGTTTGATACTGATAACAGCGGCTGTTTACAGCACGGAGCCCAGTGCAGGGCGATCACTGGACTATTTCACTGTGCTCATCAGGGCTGTCACCACTGGGCATCCGCAGTGTCACATCCAGCGTTAAGTCAGGTTATCGTCCCCTGTTTGCTGTGACCAGCGCCGGGACAGGACGCTGGGGCTGGGGTAGCCGGGCTGCTCTGGAGAATGGGGCGAACGCCCTGCGTTTGTCTGGGTGACACACGGGGTGGCTGTGTGCTCGGAACAAGCCGTGAGCGCTCCGTCCGAGTTGGGCGCTGGTGCGTTACTGGGAGGTGAAGCTTTGTGGGCAGCGGGGCCGCCCGCGGGAGCTGGGGCTGCAGCCAGCGGGGTGTTTCCTCCGGCACCTTCTGCTGCCTGCGCTCGCGGCAGGAAGCTGGGATCGTGGCCACGCGTTAGCGCTGCTTTCTGGGTTCTTTTTACTGGCGTAAATGGCAGCGCTGTCTGTCTGCGGTCTCTGCAGAAGCTGCCGGGACCTCAGGAGCTGCTGCTTCTGTCCCAGCTGCCCGGCTCCTCCTCTTGCTCTCCAAGGTTAACCCTGCTGCCTTGTTCTCCGTCACGCCTGTCCCCAGACACCCGTGTCCCTGTCACGGGCTGCCTGAGCTCTGTGTCAGGCTGGTTACATCCCGCGGCTCCGGCTGCGGTTCTCAGTGTTACCTCTGGGCCCTTTCCTGACCCAAGCAAGCTGAGGCAGGGAGAAGCCCTGGCTGGTGGGTGCAATCACGTTTCAATCCACTGCAGGAAAAGGAGAGACAGAAGCTGGAGACTCTGAGGAAAAAGCAAGAAGCTGAGCATCTGAGAAAACAGAAAGTGGAGGAAGAGAAGAAACGGCGGCTGGAAGAGGCAAAGCTGTGAGTATTTGCTTTCTCCCATGTCGGGACTGCTCTCTGTGCACCTCTAGGTCCCTCTCTCTGGGTCTTTCAGCTTGCGGAGTCCGTACACGCGGCAAAAATTCATGTTGGCTTGCTCTCGCAACACAAGGACAGTGTTTGTTCTCGCAGTATCTGTCTGGAATGCCAATAAAATGTTAACTATCCTTGCTGACGGCTTCTTCAGCTTTTCGTCTGAACTCCTCTGTCTCAGGTGGAGCTGAAAAGCGTTGCTAATGTTTCGATGAGTGGTGTATCGGGCAGTGGAGCTGTGCCTGTGGCTGTATTTGAGCCGTAGGGAGCTCAGCGGCGAGCTGTGCTGTGTCCTGCAGGAAGCGTGAGGAGCGCCTGCGCAAGGTGCTGCAAGCTCGGGAGCGGGCAGAGCAAATGGAGGAGGAGAGAAAGAGGCGGATTGAGCAGAAGATTGCTCTGTTCGACGAGAAGACTGAGAAGGTAAGGCCCAGTGTACCTGCAGAGGTGATCTGGGAGAATAAATAATCCGTTGAAGCGGGTGATGCCGCGTGTGCCCTCCAGAAAGGGAGGAACTGAGGCTGACGAAATCTAGAGAATGAACTGGAGAAGGGCTGGATAAAGATCTTTCCAGAAACCTGGTGATGCTGAGGAACTGCCTTTCTCCTGGTTACAGCAAATGGCAGCTGCAACCCCTTATTTTCCAGAATTATGAACGTAAACGCCTTTATTGAGGCTCTGATAGTCAGGTGGGAGAATAACCTCAAGCAGATAAAGCCAGCCTGATGGCCCTGAGGGTTTGTCTGCTTGAAGCTGTTCTCCCGCCTGACTAATGGAGAGGAGAAAATAAACATACCTCACCCAGAGCCTCTCTTGTGTCTGAGACTTTCCGACAATTTGCACACGTGGCCATAGCAGTCATTAGTCTGCTTTAATTATCTCCATCTGCTTTTCTTATTTCATGGTTCTGAGAATACGCTCTGATGGCTTTGCTGGTGTCAGATGCACAAACAGCAGCATGGGACCAGCTCTTTCTGGGGAGGTGTGAAAGAAGGCTGTTTCCCTAAATACCGTACCTTTTTCAAAATAAAGCACAGGTCCCCCTGGCTCCTGGCGGCAAAAAAGTGAAGCTTCTGCCCCGGGAGAGGGTGGGAGTTCTGCGTGTGTGACCTGCTGCTGGGATCTGTCACGGAGCTGTCCCACCCGAGGCTGCGGCGCTCAGCGAGCTACGTGTGTGTTGTAGGTGCGGGAGGAAAGGTTGGCAGAGGAGAAGATCAGAAAGAAAGCGGCTGCCAAGAAAATGGAAGAGGCAGAGGCCCGGCGCAGGCACGAGGAAGAGGCCAGAAGACAAAAAGCCCTGCAGCAGGTCAGTGCTGGCGCTGTCACCCCGCGGGCGGTTGGAACGGCTGCAGGCTGCCACGGTCTCTGTGAGCGGGGGAACCCAGTGGGAGCACGAGCACGACCCAGTGGAGAGCAGTGGAGGGGCTTTGTCCCTAAAGCTCTGCGCAGGGTTGTGCGTCCTCCTGCAGCACGCGGCGAGCCGTCAGTGGCGGCTGTGACCTGTGTTTCGGCCACCGTTCTGGACAGATTCCTGCTAAAGACCTTGATTGGTGGGTCAGCAAGTGTTAAAACCTCTCGGTTAAACCTGTCTCTGGGAGACCCAGAGCTGGGGCCGTGATGCCCTTTGGGGTGTGTTTTGGGCAGGGAAGGGCCAGCGCTGAACTTGCTGGAGAGGTGCTGTGCCTGCCTGGAGAGCTCTGAGCTTCAGCCCCGAGATGTTTCCCTTCTGGAGAGTTGGGCCAAATGCCGTGGTTCCTGCTCCTTTAACCCGGAGCCTGTTCCTATGCGAGGTGAGGTGGGTAACTGCCTTGTTGGGCTTTACCAGGAGGAGGAGGAACGTCGGCACCGGGAGCTGATGCAGAAGAGGAAGGAGGAGGAGCAGGAGCGTGCCAGGAAGCTTGCTGAGCAGAGACAGGCAGAGCTGGAGAGGGAGAAGCAGCTGGCTGCAGAGAGAGAGCTGGAGAGGAGGAAGGAACAGGAGAGGATCCAGGCAGAAAAGTAAGGCAACATCCACGTACATTCTGAATTCTGTGCTGGGGCTTTGGAGAGAAGCAGGAGCAGAGGACACTGGTGAAAAGCCCAAGCAGTGAAGAGCTGCTTTGTGCCGTCAGGGCAGCTCTGGCCCGTCGCGGGTACCAAGCTGCTGAGAAGAACTTCTGGGCTGGATGATGTGGGGAGTCTGGTGGGGAGTCCCCTGAGGAGCTGTGAGAGGAGGGGTGTGCTGCAGGCGCCGGACGGGAGGGTGCCCTGTGGGGTTTTGAGGGTAATGGTCTGTCGGTTTGGTTCTTAGGCTGCGCGAAGAGCGGGAGAAGGCTGCTCGGCTGCAGAAGGAGGCGTTGGCTGCTAAAGAGCAGCTCCGCAAGGAGAGGGAGAAGGAAGAGGTGAGTACTCGGTAGGTGGGTAGAGCCAGACGGAGCTGACTTCAGCAGCGGTTATGGCCGGGAGCAGCCGAGCTGTGCAGCTGTTAAACCCCGATGAGCGAGCTCGTGCGCTTCTGAACGTGAGCCAGCCAGAGGGGCTTTGACCCAGAGCCTGTCCCGCTCTGTCCACTCCAGGTGATGCACTGCGCTCGCAGGACGGCAGAGCGCAAAGAGAGAGGACAGACCACGCACACGTTGAGGCGAGGTGTCCAGCTTTCCACCCTCTCTGTGCCCAGGTGTATCCGTACCTCTCCTGGTCCAACAGGAATCAGTCCCAGACTTTGCAGAAGCAGCGTCTCGGTTTCACATTTGTGCCGCCTTCAGCACAACCATGCGTGCAGACCGTAGACTTTGTCGGGTTGTTTCCTGCAGCAGTCCTGCCAGCAGGGATGCCCTGAGCGGGCGGTTTCGTTTGTGGGGTTGAGGAGGGACCTCCTCACGCCTGGGCAGTCCGTGCTGTTTAAATCAGCTGCAGCTGCACGGGCTCGGGTTTGGCTTGGCTCGCAGCGTGCGCTTTCACCGGGGCAGAGGTACAGCCCATGGGTGGTGTTCAGGTGGCGTTTGGAACGTCCCTTCGGGGGGACTTGCACACAGGAATTGCTGGGAGTAGGCAGCGATGTTTGGTTTATGAGATCTGGGAGAACTTGCACATTCAAGAGGATTTGTGGGAAAGAACAGGAGGTTTGAATAGTTGGAAATTGCCCAACGTTTGCCTGAAGTCGTCGTTGCTCCTCTTAGCAGTGCTGTGGCACTGGCACACTGAGCGGTTGTCCGGCTGCCCTCAGGGAGCTGAACCCCTCGATGGGGATCCCCGCATTCCAGCAAGCTCCTCGCTCTGTCCGGCAGCTTCGTGTGGTGACGGGCTGCTGGTGGCAGACCCCTGTGCAGCTTGTCCTCCCGCTGAGCCTGGCTGGGGTTTATTGATTTTCGATGTCCACTGCTTGAGTCAGCAGCCTCTGGTTTCCTTTAGGTTCTGTAGGAGAAACTAAGCATCCACAGGGTGAGATTTTCGACCTTTTTTTGGGACAGTTACTGTACAACGGGATGACTCAGCCTCTGAAAATAGGGTTTATTGGGCTAAAAAGGGGCTAAGATCAGCAGCACAGACTTTCCACCTGCAGTTGGTCACTGCTTTCTGATCTTTATATCCTGAAGATAAAGTCAGGAGCAAGTTTTTTCCAAGCACGAGGTCCTTGCGTTACTGGAGGAAGCAGCTCCTGCCCTCGTCTCGGGTGGGGAGGTGGGTGGGTTTGTTCTGCTTCAAGAGGAGAGCTCAGGCTGCTGCAGGGCGGCTGGTGCTGCGCTGTGTCCAGAGCGCTCCTCAGCATCCGCGAGCAACACCAACTTGCAATTAAATGCTTAGATATTTTTTTTTTGCATATCAAAAAAATGGATCCCTGGATTACCAGCGTAGGTTCGTTGGTAAGATTGATTAATTCGTGGCTTGCCCTTGCCAGCAGGAGGAACAGAGGCTGGCAGAGACCGAGAGGCAGGAGCAAGAACAGAAGAAGCTGCCAGGGGAGCAAAAGGCTAAAGATAGAGCCCAGACAGAGCACCTAGAGAACAAAGAGGTAATTCTGCTCTCTCTGAAGTGTCTTTAAGGGATGACATCAGAGAACGTTGGTTCCAGCGCTGCCGTGCTGTGACATTGGGCAGTTTTACCCTTTTGGTAACACAGGGACGCTGTCAGCACTCCTCCTGGTGCCTGAGGCTGTCTCCTGGCAGCCTCGAGTGTTTCATTGACCTCTGGGGAGTGAAATGGAGGGAAGGGAAGAGGCGAGCCTTTGCCAGGGTTTCCCGGTTGTCAGGAAAAGGCAGGGGCTGAAAGGTTGGAGGTGTTGAAGCGCTGGATGAACCCCCCAGCAGTGGGGCTGCTGAACTGGTGTGACTGGAGTTCAAAGCTGGGAAGAGCCGCGGGACGGCAGCAGAGTCTGAGGAGCGGTGCTGCCCTGGGGCCTCGCTGCCGTGGACCTTGAGCAGCTCTGGAGGAGAGGTACGCGGCCTGAATGCTGAAGACACGTGTGTGGATCTTTATCTCCTCCCAGAGCTCGGTATTTTAATCTTTAAATGCAAAACCAGTGAAACAGGGGTTAGTGTTAATGGACACAAAGCCATGAAGGCAGCCTCTTTGGGGAAGGAAAGCTTGTTCCCCACTCTCTAGAGATACTCATCCCTGTAGTTAAGGGCTGACTTATGTTTCATGGCCGGTGAAATTTGCAGTTTTCAGTTTTTCTTTGTCACTTGCATTTCCCTCAGTCACGCCGTTCCCGGCAGAATTACGACAGGGTTTGTCCTGAGCCGCTGCGTGCGTGCTCTCTACAGGGTCATGCTCAGCTCAGTATTAAACGAGCCCAGGGGGTGGGCTGCAGAGTATTTAAAGCATGTTACTCTGCTCTGGCTTGGAGGGTGTAACAACTCCATTCCAGCCTGGCTTGAGCTGAACGGAACGGCTGTCTCTGTGTTAGATTTAGTATTGCTGGCTCGTTCATGCCGTACACAGCCAATTAATTAAGCAGCCTAATTAAGCAGGAGGAGGCAGTGTAAAGGTGTAATTGGGTCAAAACTTCAGAACTTGGGTCAAGTTCCTGGGTCAAAACTTTAGATCTGCCAGACCTCAGGCTCGCAGCGATGCGATAAAGCAGGAGGTGGAACGTGGAGGTGTCATCGACGAGCGTCTCACTGCAGCTCGGCCGTCGCAGAGCTGTTGCATCTCACGCCTATGGAATGTTTGTCTTCCAGAACTCTCCTGTCTGCAGCTCCTACCAGATGACTCCCCAGGGTCCGAAGGAGCCCAAGCCCCCGATAGTAGATCCGAACAACTATGGTCTGGATCTGAACAGTGACGACTCCACAGATGATGAAAGCCAGCCCCGCAAGCCTGTCCCTGCCTGGGCCACCGGTACGTGTGGACAGGCCGATACCTGTCCTGAGGTCCCCCGACAAGCCCTGTGCAGCTGGGCTCCGGCGGGTGGTACGACCTGGTGTGAGGTTTTGCCAAGTTCCTCCCGCTTGCACGCCGCAGTCAGAAGCGCTGATCTCCAGCAGCGTGGCTGGAGCGCTGAGCCAGGCCTCCTCTGCCACTGGGGATCTTGCCACAATGTCGGTGAGCAAATCCTCGTTTAAGCTGCCTTAGTGCAGATGCTGGTGTCGTTTTGCCAGTGCGAAAGGCAATTATGAACTGTGCTCTGGCCTTGAGCCGGCATGGTTGGTTTGGCTTGAAAAAGCGAAGTGACACCAGATGTCGTGGGCCAGGCTTCACGCCAGCTGCTGTTCTGCTTCCAAAATACTTGGTTCCGCGATTTCACGTTCCACCTGCCCCGGGGCAGCTGGGGTGTTGTGGGGAAGCTGATGGCATCTGCAGGAGAAGGGCTGAGAAGCCTTGCCGCTTGTAGATGTGTTCTGGTTCCTGGACAGGATTCAGCACAGACAATATTCGCCCTCCAGGTGGTCTGTGCTGAAGCTTCGGGCTTACACGGCTGCTCCAGAACATCCAGTGCTGGCGACTTCCCCAGTTGTGATCTCAGTGAGATCAGAGATGGGGAGAGCAGGGACACATTGCATACAACCAGCCTATGCAGCAATCTCAATTAAAAAAATGAATGAATGACAGTTTAACCTTTTTTTTTTTTTTTTTTTCTGCAGGGAACCAGCTCAACCAGGCAGTCATCCGCCAGTACTACAACCCCATCAACGTGGACGCGCTCTTCGGGGCCATCCCCAGCCCCAAGCTGGAGGACATCTTTCACAAAAGCAAACCGCGCTACTTCAAGCGCACGAGCTCTGCGGTTTGGAACTCGCCGCCGTTCCCGGGTGCCAAACCGGTTCTCGGGGTGCCCTACAGCCTGCAGAAGTACTGAGGTGGGCAGCACTTCTGGGGGGCGGGGGGCGTTTCTGTCCTTCCAGGTGAGAAGAGAATCTCTTTGTTTCTGTGTTTGTGTCAGTGTCTGTAAATCTTTGGGTATTAGCGTGGAATAAATGTCTGCCTTTACTGGCTTCTTGCATTTTCCATTTTCAGGGTTTATTTTCCCCCTGTTAGGCAAACCAGCGAGCTTTCGGGAGATTCTGCTTCGGGAAGATGTGTCTCCTTTTACCCTTAGCTTTAACCTGGCAACGATTTAGACCTTTAGGCCGTGAGAGCGTGTCACCTAAAGCCCCAGAGGTGATCCTCGCCCCTCAGCCTTGCGGGGCTGCAGCAGCTGCCAGCAGCAGATGGAAGCTGTGTCTGCGCTGTCCCTGCGCCCTCGCGGGACCCCTGCGCATCCTCGGTAGAACCTGCGTACGTGCTGCTGGCGCTCTCCAGAAGCCAGAGGTGAGCAGCTGTGGTCTTCAGAATCCTGCAAACTGCAAAGCCATCCCACTGCTCCATTCTGCAAACGCTTCATGCCAGCACCAAGCACGACGCTGTGTGTGAGCCAGGGGGACGTGGGATGAAATACCCCGAGGAGTTCATTGACCTTTCTGCGGGTGTTGGGGAAGGATGTGACCCTCAGCCTCATCGTGTCTCCAGCTCTGTTCTAGGCTTTAAGAGGAACTCTGCAAAGGTTCCGATAGAACTTTGTTTCTCCAATTTAAATTCTGTGTCTGTGGCACAGGTTGGATCGAAAGAATGACTTTAAGCCAAATCCTCATCTTTCTCTCTTCTCCCCTTGGTGGTTTCCTCTGTGCAGCACCAAAGCCGTGCTTTGCACTCTGTGTTCAATACGGCAGAGTCAACGGACTGTTAGCAAAACAATTTCCTATTAACAGCAAAACGTCAGCTCAGAATTCCAGTTCCAAGAGCACTGGGTGTGCTCTTCGTGTTCTCCCCACACCCCCTTTGGAACCGGCACCAACCCTCGTGTTCTGTGCACCGGTCTCGGGGCGAGCAGAGCCCTCGGCACAGCCCTTGGGGCAGGTCCAGGGGACGGTTCCGTCCGTCTCTGCGGGTCGTTGTGGGGGCTGTCCGCTGCAAACACGGCGACTCGATGGTTCTCACCTCAGATCCGTCTTTTTCTTGTGGCTTCACTTGTTCAAAGACGGGCGAGTGTCAGCGGCTGCGGTTTCGGTGTGCAAAGGGCTGAGGAACCCGTGTCTGTGTGTGTGCAGCTCGGTCCTTAGAAACCCCATCGGGCGGGATGATGAGGTGTATGGGGAGCCTCCTGCCTCTCCCTGCGCATGCCCCTGGGGAACTGTTTGCCAGCTGATGTCTTCACCGTGACGTGGGGTTTGTGTTTAAATCCGTGGACTGCTCAATCCTGTGCTCCCGTCCATGTCTGTATCCGTGGGATGAGCGCTGTAGATGCTGTAGGTTGGGTTTTGTATCTGAATGAACATAACTTTGTTGTGAGAAGCCTTGCTGCAATGGCAAAGCCTTTGTCGGGTGCTGTCAGTTTGATAAAAATGAGTTAAATCATCTCCTCGGGGCTGCTCTTCTGGACTCATCAGCGCTTTTTATTAGAGAAATCTGCAGAATCTTGGGATCTATCCTTTGGGGCTGCTTTTTGTACTGTTTCCTTGAAGCAGGAACGCTCTCTCGAGGAAGAACTTCCTCCCTCCTGCTCCCAGGGGAAATATTTCTGCTTCGGTAACGCTGCAGCATGTGCTGCCTCATTTTACTTTGTTTCTGGAGATGGGCAGAGGGACAGTTGGGCATGATGATCGAGTCCCAGAACCCTTTGCTGAGGGGTGACTCGAATTCAGCTGGAGCTGGACCCATCCCTGTCGCTCAGAGCTGCTGTCACCAGCTGGGGCCAGAACTGTCCCAGCCTGCGGCTGGAGCACTGGCATTGGAAACATACCAAACCTGCAAGTAGAAATCCCAGGAAATGACAACCCCAAGATTTTACGAAAGGCCTGAAACCAAGAGAAAAAATTCCTTTCTCCTCATTTTTATTCCTGCTTGCCCAGCGGTAGGTGCCTCTCCTCTCCGGTCCCTGGCTCTAGGCTTGTCCTTGACCCTGGCTGGGCACCGCAGCAGGGACAGTGGGGAGGGGCTGGAAGAGATCTCGCGCAGGCACAGGCGCAAGCTGCTCCTGGGTGAAAACTCTCAACCATCGATCCTGTT
>NW_010123892.1:0-461 GCF_000699245.1 Pterocles gutturalis
GGGTGGGAGTTGTGTGAGTGGGTGTGTGTACTTTGGCTCCCAGCCAAAGGCTAACCCTTCACATTCTTTTTTGGCGCCCAACGTAGGCCTCAAGCGGTTGAGATAACAACAGACTTGAACAGAGCGTATTAAAGCATACTGCCAATAAGCATTCATTATGTTTGAGCTTCCTAAGATGTTATTGCTGAGGCAACTGTTTTCATTTGTTTATGCGTTCTGGGACTTGGCTTTAGAGCTCTATAAGGTAGTACCTTATTCACCGTATATGCTTTTGTTGTTTGCTGGTGGGGTTATCGTCTGTAGGTTTTGGATTAAGAACATTGTGTGGCTGATTAAGGGGACTGTTCTGTTGTGCTGTTGTTTGATGGCCTGTTCTGCAGTGAAATTTGGCAGAGTTCATCTTTGTTTTCACAATGGCTGGCACAAAGCTAAGTAAAGCTGTGGTGTCATCCCTGGGCTCT
>NW_010123893.1:0-10583 GCF_000699245.1 Pterocles gutturalis
CCCCAGTCCCGGTCAGCCTTAAGCCGGTAAGTAGTGTCCTCAAAGGGCAAGAGCTCAAAGAAATACAGAAGGTTTACCGGCACAGGGCGAATGGCAGAGAGAAGCCAGGCGGGGCCTTTCAGACTATAGAGTGGCTTGCAGATCCTGGTGTTTCATAGCACTGTGTTTTTACAGCATGACAAGATGTAAATGTTGCATAGCTACCTTGGACCCCAAAGTCTTGCCAAGTACTGCTGAAGGGACAGTGGTTACAGCCGCAGGAATCAGCACAGGGTCAGGATCCAAGGACTCTGATTTGTAATCATAATGCTGACCAGCCAGCCGGCCTCAGAGAAATCGCCTTATCTCAATTCCCCTTGAAGGCATGTTGATAACAAAAATAATTTTAGGTCTTTAATTAAACATGTCATACGCCAAGTTGTTTTAATTTGTTCCAGTAGACTCCAAAGGGGAAGTGTATGTAGTTTTTTAGTTATTTTTTATTAGAGCTCTTCTGTTTTGAGGCTTTTAAGTACCTTGTTACCTGGAAAAAAGACATATTCATGCAAGATAGCAAAACCTTGAAAAAGTCCTTTGAATAGGCATTTTACCTTAGGAAACAACCGATTTTATTTTGTAAATTTAACATTTGATTTTGATTCCTCAATTTAATAATAATTTCCTTTTTTTTTTTTTTTTTTTTCCTTTGTAAGGAGTTTAAGCAGAAGAAAGGTGATGACACAGGTTGAGAAATTTTGTAAGAATGTGATTGGCATGTAACGTGAAGAATGTTCCTCCTGTTCATAATTCTCCTCTTGCTGGATTCAGTTTGGTAAATACCCACGTACCTGCACTTACCTCTTGACAACTTCTCCATTTTATTTCCTGTTTGAGCATGGACTTAATGCCTGTGAGATGTGGCTCACCATAATGATGTTTAGAAGCATTTGAACCAGTGGGATGCCAGAATGTGTCAACTGATGAAATAAAAAATTCAGTCCAGGTCTGCACAGACACAGCTGGGCTGTAAATTCATCCTGCCGCTAGGCTGCAGTTGGCAGAGGATAGGTCAGCCAGCCAGCTGATTATACTAACACTAGGGAATAACACCAGCTGTGGTGTAGCCAAACAATATAGAAGTCTGACCTCCCTCTCCTTTTCTGCCTTGTAACCAAATACACAAGCAAAGCCAGGACAGCTTGTAACTCTAGCCTCCTTTTTCATACTAATTTAACCAGTATTGCTCATCTGTGGTTACCATCTTGGGCAATGGAAGCATAAGGTCCACTAGTGTGCCTGCTTCCTAGTAGAAGACATTTTGAACCTAAAATCATGATGTTCATCTCGTATTTGTTTGCCTTTTGCACTCTTAATATAGTTACCTATTTTATTATGCTAAGTATACATCTTGTTAGGAATGTGCTTTGCCTAAAAGCTGCTTTACTGGTGAAATATTAATAAACTACTGAGGTTTTTCAGTGAGCTTGATGGCTGATCAAAAAGACTTAGGGTCCATTATGTCAGATAATTTCAGCATAAAGGCATTTTAAGTAGAAAGTACACATGTACCAATAACAAAAAGCATCATTTTCAAATCAGTTGTAACACCAGCACATATACAAAACTGTCTTACTGTGGCAAAAAAATAGTGCAGATTATATTATTATCTTAAGTTTCTAAAGAGGATGGTTTTATACTTTTTTACCTAGCGCAGTCTCACAAGTGCTAGTCTGTGAAGCAGGAGTATCCTGGAAAACAATTCCTCCGGTTTCACTGGTATCCACTGCTATTAAATTTAGCAGATCTAATTTCATAGGCATTCTTGCACATGTGCCGCTGTTTGCACCCTCAAAAGCATACCAAATACCAGGACTGTTGGTAGAGAAATAGTTGTGTGGTTATAGCATATAGTCCTTTGGGACCAGAGACAGCCAAGTGCAAGTACAAGTTAAGGCAAATATTATTCTCTACTCACGTTGCTGCATTTTTCCACACAGTCCTGGGGTATGTAAGGCACCTCCTCCCCCTAATAAGGATGACATTCCTTACCCAAGGGTCAGTATATTCACCCTATTGATGGCAATTTTTTAACTTCCTTTCATTATTGTCTTACAAAGAGTAGTTCAAGATATCTGTGCATGACAAAGCTGAAGTACTTGCATGCAAAATTCCAGGAGCATATGAGTCTTTAATTGACCTGGTTATCAGGACTGCAGGTGGCAGGAGGTTCTAAGGATGATCACTCAGAAACTGAGTGTTTCTGACACTCGGAAACTCCATGAGCAAAGATCAAGTGTAAAGGGGTGTTTTTTCCCCCTTCCAGTTTTCTACTAAGAAAGGCAAAAGCTAAGCACTGTGTGTGTGTTTACCTGCTCTCTCAAAGCTATAGCTGTGTTGCTGGAGATAGTTCAAACGAATAGAGAAAACATCTTAAAGCCAAACTAGATGTAAGGTTATCTAAAAGCATGTTTAATTTATTAATCTCCAATTTAGATTACTTATTTCTTCAATGTAATCTGTTAAAATGCTGAGCTCATCTCACTTGTACTTAAAATCTGTGTAGTGTTATGAATGATTTCAGAAATAATGAAAAATCTAATAAAATCTATTACTCAGGAATTCCAATCCTAAACTGGGCATACTACTTAATTCCATTACTGTGGTATAAACGTTCCAGCACGCGAGCACTCTCCCTTCAGCTGGGCTCCGGCATTATGCTGCAAGCACCAGTAGGAAGGCTGGGAATACAGGAGACTTTAGTTTGGAGAAAAGTCTCCCCATAGCAAGAATTAGCTAGAGATCTGTGTGACACTTGTTAAGATGTAAGAGAGAAGGGTGGAGAGTCAGAGTTCCCCTCCAGATTAAATGATTAAAAAGAAGTATTTTTGCTAAAAAATTAAGACTGCCTTTCATGCTGCTTGTATGCCAGAACACACAATTGTTAACTTAATGGACCCCAAATACTGTTCTATTTCAGGTTGTTTTCAAAACCAGGTTGCACTGTATTGAAAAATAAACCCTTCTGAAGTGATGTCAAATGAAACACCGTAAGATTATTGCACTGATAATAATTATTTGTGGGATCATAGTAGCGGAGGCTACTTCAATATTTTTGTCTCTACTTCAGATACTGCTTATGAGAAAAAGAAAACATTATTTTGTTTAAAGAAAAAAGATTCAAGTCACTAGATATATAGAAATGATTGTAGAATTAGCTGTTTTTTCTGTGTATGATTAGAATACTTAGCAAAAGAACGACTTCATTCCTTTTTGTCACATCACTGCATAATTATTTTGCACATACAGATCAGTGCAGATCACATCACTGTAATAATTTCAGATTAAAAACAAGGTCTACCATTATTTCACAATTTAATGTGGTTTACATGCTATCCTGTGAGTTGGAGACGATTACACTAAGTCAGTCCTTGGTTTAATTTATATGCATCCGGTAAAAGCTTTGTCTCCATGCAGATGTAGTGTAAAGTATTTTGAACAAATTATTACAACCTCAAGTATGAAAAATTTAAGAGATTTCACTGAGCATGTCTACTGCTTCTTAAACTGGCTTACTTCAAAATGCCATTCTAAAGCTTCTAGATGATTTAACTCATATCAATGAACAGGCAGACTTCACAAATAATATAAAAAGTAAATAGATTATTCACTGTATAGTTTTCCA
The DNA here is from genome assembly GCF_000699245.1 of Pterocles gutturalis. Lineage (NCBI taxonomy): Eukaryota > Metazoa > Chordata > Aves > Pterocliformes > Pteroclidae > Pterocles > Pterocles gutturalis. Next base: position 3,662 of record NW_010123893.1, read on the forward strand.
AGTATTGTGCCCAGAATGTGAATAAATATCAACTCTAGGAAATGCAGGTTTATGATTATAGCACCATTATAGAGATTCACTAAAAATAAAAAGTATAGCTACCTTCGTACAAAACAATATTCCAACAAACCAAAGCAGATCAGAAAGCTAGGTTACAGGTAGCATTAATAACTAGAAATGTTCTACTTCCAACAGACACATAGTGGATTACGTGTTGTATGCAAACTGAAATTATAGTTCTAATTCTGCAGCTTTTAGTTGCGTGAATAGTCTTCACACATGTAATTTCTCCCTAAACTGAGCAGCAATGGCTTATACAAGTATGGTTCAGACCACTCCCTCTAGGACCCAGAACTCAGGTGTGTATTTATGTATAAAGTTACAAATGCAATTAGCATATTAGATTAAGTAGCTAAGGGAGTATCATGTTTGGTGCGTCTGGTACTCCGCGGTCATTTTATATGGTATAAATAGTTAAATATTGTCTTTTTTTTTCTCATTTGCATGTTTCTCACTTGTTTTTCCCCCAAGGTTTAAGCTATTTATATATAGATTCTTCAAGACCATACAAAGGAATTGCATTTGAATTTTTAAATATTTTTTTGTCAAGACAATTAGGTATGGCTGTGTGACCTGATGTTTACCATTCTTACAAAAACCCCATTATTTTTTAAGTCATGTTTTAGGCTATGTAATTCCTTGATGCTGTGACACATCAATGAGTTTGACTGTATATGTTCTTTTAACATTTGCATGCAAGAGACAGACTTGACTGATCAGACTTCAGTGATTATTTTAATGCATAGTGGAAAACTGACCAAAACAACAGGCCACACATTTATACTGTGATTGTGACTTCCATTTCAGTGCACTTGAATTAGAACTATCTTTTAGAGGATTTGTTAGTTTGTTTAATTTTGTGGAGATATTATTGGTAAGCATATGATAAATAATGTCATGCAGTACAGTGTAAACAAAAGAAAACATACAGTTCAATCAAACAAGACAAAACGAAACAACCCACCTGACCCTATGGAGGCTCAAGAAGTCAAATTCTGGCACTTAAGAAAACCACCGTAGATATTCAGACAAAATTACTGGAACTGAGCAATAAACTTAAGTTTTGCATTTGCTAACTAACCTCTGTAGGTCACAGATTTTCAGAGATGCAGTAATTTCTAGTCACATTGCTTCCAGTATGAAATGCTTGTGCTTGGCTGTATGAGAAGATGCAGAAGAGCTTTCATACTGGTTAAATGCCATGTGACTTTTCACCTTTCCACAGGTTTAATCAGTGGCAGCTCATTAAGCTACATTTCCAACTGCATCACAGCACTGCAGCAGCAAACTGTCAGGATGGAAGACAGAATCCAGCCTTCTGGGACCACCTTCTTCCAACTGAAAGTCCTTTGTAGTGTGAAAGAGAGAGAGAAAAGGGTTGTCTTTTGTAAAATTAATATCAACATGTAGCAAATCAAGATATTTTTACTCTTATTCTGTATTGAGTTAATCAGAGAATGGGTAGTCAGTTCAATTCAGGGATATTTTATATTATTTGTCCCATTTAATACAGAATACTATATTCTTGTATAGAAGCTGTAGTTTCACATTGTGATGCTGTTATATCATGTCTAACAAAAAGCATATGTTGCTAACATAAGATGAAGACACATTTACATCCATCCATCTTCTTCCTTTTCTTGTCTTTCCCTCAACACATGCAGATAATTTTATATGAAAGGCATTCCCACTTTTATTTTATGCTTACCGTGGCAAACGCTGCTCATGTGTAGACTACTGTTTTGTCCAGATCTCTGCCTGCATTAAAAGACTTACATAATCGTATTGAGAGAAAGCATTTAGAGATCTGTAATCCACTGGTCTTACTGAATGACTTTTTACATAATGAAAATCTGTGAAGGGGAAATATGTTGACTAGGAGTTCTGTTAACACATAAATATATTTCTGGAAAATACACATCAACACAAACCTTCTAAGAGAAGGAAAACAAAGCCCATAACCAATCCTTCCAGCCTACAAAGAATAGGCATGTTAAATTTTAATCTGAAAGCTAAGGACATCAGTTGTTTAGTCCATTTTTAAATAATTGCATTAATGTAAAAAATACTTTCATATTTACATTAAGAATTTTGAAACAAATTTTATTTCATATTCATAATGTTGAAGTTTTATGTGATATTGTTTGCAACATAAGGAGAATCACTATGGTTCTGTGTTCATTTTGTTAGTGTAGGGGGTTTTTATGGTGATAGACTGGAAGTCCTGGAATAAAATTACAAATTGTTGCATTTAACAAAGTTCTGATAGTTTGATAGAACTGTTGATCGTTGTTGCTATCAGTACCACAAGACCAAATTTCACACTGCTTGGGCTGTATGCATCTTTTGCTAAAGTAAAAGCAAGCTTTGCTGGCTGAAAGGGGGCCAAGTTTGGATCCAAACACAATGAGGATCTATTACGTTTGTCTACTCTAATATGTTCTCTAGTTTTCAATTGCCCAAGCCAATGGTTCCGTACTTACTCAACAACACTGAACAAGCAGTGCTGAAGGCAACACCATCCGTTATCCTAAATGGTATTGTAGCTGTTTCCTTAGGCAGAGATTTCTTGACTGTTCAGACTGCTGATTCCCTTGCAGTATAAATGAAGATATATCACTATATTCAACTTGGGTACCTTGAGAAAGGTGCACTTATGTAAAGGAAACTGTAATGAGAGGGCTTAGCATGTTGATTTCATTCCTGTGGTTGAAATAGGAACTTTTTGTTTGGAAGAGCTTATTGACAAGCTGTATTAATAATCCAGTTTTTGTTTGGTTTTAATTACTGCTGCAAGCCAACCAGTAAGTTATAAGAACATAGTTTATTTTAAGTTAAATAAATAGTGACAGTAACAAGTCTGAATTATTAAAAATGTAGAAAATACCACCCATGCGCAGGCAAAACCAGTGTAATTCAAGTCAGGAATAAGATTTTTAGCATACCCCAGATTTAATGTGGGTATCCTGTGAATAAAGACAAAAGAACTGAAGTAGAACAACATTGAAATTAAGCAATAACCATCCTCTTTCGTACTGAAAACACAGTGACATTCTCAATCACTGATCAGCATGAGAGTATTTGCATTCTCATCATGCTATTTAGAGTATTTTGAAGTTTGACTTTTCACATTTTTCACTTACAAAAATAGCATTTCCAATCTCCTTCTAGTTACATTCCAGTAGGGAAAAAAAACGAAGGCTGCAAATCTACATCATCTCTTTATTTCTTAATTTAAAAGAAGCATCAGTACTTTTGGGCAGTGGTGGTTTCATCTCGTTCTGATTTTGTGTGCTGCTGGGCCTGAGCTCTTGTCACATTGAGTGTACACTTGTATCAAGTGTAGGAGATTAATGGCAGGAACATTATCCATTTAGATGGTGCCAATCCTCTGTTAGAATTCTACTTAATCTTTTAATTGCAGAGATCCTAAATATAGGATGATACAGATTTTTAGGAACAAACTAATGATGAATAAATCTGCAGCCAGCTTTGTCTTAAGATTTGAAGATACATTGTTTTTCCAAGGTCCAGTGCTTTAAATACTAATTGTATGTATATTCATAATTAAGCAAGACTTACATAATTATAGGTTACTTATGTGAATTCTTCGAGTCCTGTACCCAAAAATTCAAATTCCAAAAAATGCAATGGACTGAAAATTTACAATTTACCAACTCACCGAGGCTTGCTTTTGAAGAAGAGATTACCTATTCTTAAAAATTCTACACAACTAACCGTGGATGAACAATTATACCTACTTCAGGATACCAAGATACAAGATAACGAATGCTGTAGGTGTTACTGTTTACTTATCCACCAGAAACCCGACTTGCATTACTTGGATTTTCAGAACATGTGGTTAAACAATATGATTTCAAAAGGAACATGGAGTTTTCAAGAAGCACAGAAGAGTCCAACTTCTTATCCACCTTCCTGTGAACGAAGCAAAAGGGGAGTGCAAAAAGTGAAAATACCCACAAATCCTTAGTGATTAGTGGTGGCAATTCAAATATGTACATTCTCCTGCAGCTTTTGCTGTATTTTTCATAAATATGTTTATTCAATATAATTGTGACGGAGCTCTCCTCACTTAACGCACAGCAATTACACCTTGTCTAGACAGACTGAAACAGCAGCACCGATAAATACAGGCGTGACTTTGTTAGCATGATGCCGTGGATCTCTGTGAACTTTGATTAACTATGTATAAAACACATCCTATGGAATGAGTGAAATACAATAGAAAGGAATTTGGAGTCATCTGGTAAAACTGAATTCCCACGAGAATAGAGCTAGACTGGATCAATGTGCAGAACTCACATTGTCCTTCAACATAATGACAGTCTATAAGCTTTAATACAGGCCTCTGCTTACTATTTTTCCTCACCTACATAGTATTTTTCTACAAGTGACCAGGCTTAAATTTGTCACACACTTTTTCTCCCCAAATCCAGTTCTCTTAGGTTTTAAAGAATAAACTGTTGGCTGCTGTTTTTTCAAAGTATATTTAGTTCGTAACTCAGAAATTTTAGCTGTTTGTGAGTGTTGTCAACATAATTTTATTTAACAAGCACAAAGACTGTTGTCTAGTAACTTTACAAAACATGTCCGATTGTTACTTTTCAGTCATGTGTCCATAATAATCAATGCAGAAGAATAACAGCTTACTAAAACCCCAATATTACGAGGTTTTTATATTTGCTCGAGGAGTGCCTCATACACCTATAGCACTATAGAGTATGTACCAAGCATTCTTGCACAGATAGCTTGTGTTCACAGTAACAGAAAACATTTCTATAAGTTATGTAACAAATACCATAATACATAGGTCCTTTTACAAAACATTATAGAGCTTCTCTGCAAATTTAGTGTCTGTCCCTCCAGTTCTACATTTAAATGTTGATGTTTATACGGCAACACTGGAAAGTTTTATGTTGCTCTTACATTTACCTCCCAAAATTGCAGTGTATGAACTTGGACCAATCCTACAGGCTTCCAAATGATTAATCAGACATGAATGAGATAAGAAACTGAGAAACATTTGTAGCTTTGTCTGGATTTCTGCAAAGAATTCAGGAACTTGCAGATATGCAAATGTATATACACAGGCATCAATCCTTGCCTGTCAGCATGAGAGGGGATCTGTTTGGATTATTAGAAAGGTCTGCTTTAACTTGACAAGGTTGTTTGCCAAAATCTATTTTCAAAAATTACTGCTTCTGCTCTGGGTAGATTCATTGCTCCTATTTTCATAGTTAATTATGAAGTGTTTGCTTCTACAGAAAGAAAAATTTAAACCAGTGGCAAGAATCAGCCTTTCTGCAGGGGAAGACAAAATTGTCGTTAAACGTGGATACTAGCAAGCATGAGGCTTGCTAGTATTTTTCTGAATATGCAACTGCCCCTTTTTTCTCTCTGGATTTGAAAAGCAATTAGTCATTCGCATATGCTGTGCCAACCCATGCAACTGGGTTCTGTATAATCCAGTCTAAATCAACAAACAGTATTTGGTATCAAACATTGCTTGTTCTGTTTTCTCCATCCTCCTGCACACCTCCCCCCTCCTCAACCGTTAACTTATCTACAGTAGAGGTTGTTTACATTCTTTTCTTGGGCTTTTAATCCTTCTTCTTTTCCTCCACTGAAATAATATCTTGTGTATTTGATGGGAAAAAACAAAGTATTCTATTCACTTTGTCAGACAAAATACCTGTGTTAGCCTCCAAATTTGTGTTACTCTCAAATACTGTAAACAGTGACCAGCAGCAAACACCAGCACCTATTCAAGAACAAAAAATACAGGCTTCTGAGAATAGTGATCTATTAATAGCAGACAAATCCCTGTTATAGCCAGTAGCGATAATACCCTGGTACTTCATAGTTAACCATTACAAGTCGAGCAGATGAAGACATCCTATTCTGCAGGCTGATTTGCATCTCTTTTCTTCAAAAAGCAAAAATAAACAAATCGTGCATTTTAGGATACTGAGAGGCAAAAGTTTTGCTTTGTTTTTTCAAGTACTAGGTTTAAATTTTCAGTTCATCCAAGTGACCCGTTTTGAAATTAAAGGTGAGGCGTGAAACACCCCAAAGCCAGACTGGGGTGGGGGGATCACTCTTGTCAGAGCCTGAGCCACCCTAAGAGAGTTTTACCACACACACTGCCAGGACAATAGCGATAATGAGCACAGCAGAGAAAATAATCCCAGCTAGAACCTTGCTGATATCGCAGAAGGATTTATTTTCCTCCACAGAGATCATGCCAATAGAAGAAGCGCCCACGCTGATGGTGGATTTTAGTTCAGCCCCTGGGTCTTGCTTAGCCTCTACTGTCCACTGGGGGACATTGACCTTCATTTCCATCTCGTACATCATCTCTCCTACCTGGTTGATTTCGTTCTCGAGGTCTTTCAAATCCACCACGTCTATATTGTGCTCGGCCTCGTATTTCATGTTCTGGACGCTCATCGCCCTGGCGGCCACTCCAGAGGTTCCCCCGCTCATGCCTGTCTGGATCAGGTGCTTTTTGGGGACGTTTAGCGGGAACTCGTGGCCCAGCTCCAGGGCTCTCCTCATGTCGATCTCCAGGATCTCTAGGCACGTGGAGAAAATCACCCATAGCCTCTCGAACTCGGCTTTATCTTCCTTACTCACGGTTTTGTCCTTCAGGACCGTGGTCAGCTTGTTCCTGTTGGCCACCGCTAACTCCTGGGCTTTCTGCCGGGTTTTCTTGAGCTCCTCCCGCAGGTTCTGGGAGTCCGAGGTGCCGCCGATGGTCAGCACCATGTGCCGGTAGCAGGCGGTCACCTTGTTGAGCGCGTCCAGCAGCGCTTTGCACTCCTCCTTCACCATGATCCCG
>NW_010123894.1:0-401 GCF_000699245.1 Pterocles gutturalis
GATTTGGGGTGCAGTGTGAGTGTTCAGGACGTGCAGGGTTTGGAGGTGCTGGGGGTGTTGGGGATTTGGTGGTGTGCTGGGTTTGGATGTGCAGTGTGGAGGTTCGGGTGGTGCAGGGTTCGTGAGTGCAGTGTGGGAGGTTGTGGGGCTGTAGGGTTTGCGGGTTTAGTGTGGGAGCTTGTGGGAGTGCAGGGTTTTGTTGTGCAGTGTTTGAATTTGGAGGGGTGCAGTGTGTGAATTTGCAGGGTGCAGGGTTTGGTGGTGCAGTGTGGGAATGTGCAGGGGTGCAGGGCTTGGGTTTTCAGTGTGGGAGTTTTGCGGGGAGCAGGGTTTTTGGGTGCAGTGTGGGAAATCGGAATGGTGCAGTGTGTGAATTTGCAGGGGTGCAGGGTTTGGTGTGC
>NW_010123895.1:0-19445 GCF_000699245.1 Pterocles gutturalis
TCATCGAGTGGGGGGGGGGCAGTATCATTTTGTGCTACTCATTCTTCCCCCGCCGCTGGAATCACTGGCCCGGAGCGGGCTGGGCCTTTGGTTATCAGGTGGGGGGGCAGGGTCACTGTGTATTACTCATTTGTATATTTGTATATAGTATTGTTTTTAATATTATTGTAGTTTAGTTATTAAATTGTCCTTATCTCAACCCACGAGTCCTCTTTACCATTTAACCCTTTTATTCTCTCCCCTATTATTGGGTGGGGGTGGGAATTGTGTGAGCGGGTGTGTGTGGCTTGGCCCCGAGCCAAGGGCTAACCCATCACACTTTGCTAACTGCAGGTCAGTAAACAGCACAAATTAGTGCAGAGGTGGGTAGGCTTTTGTTCATATTAGCTCAGTGGCTTTTTTATTACTTAGATTCCTAAATATTGTTAAAAGCTTACCTTAATCTTGCTTTAAAAATAGAGCCCTACATTTCTAAGGTTAATAGAGGAATAAAGATTCTCTGAAATTATTTATCTACTTTAATATAACTACTTCTTTAAAATTTGCTTCTATAACATTCCCAGATGACAGCCTCCAGCATATCCCTCCTGCATGTGGCAAGTTCATAGCCATGTTGTTGTTTTGTCATTGAAGCCTCAGGTTGGGGTGGCCCATGGACGAAATGTAGCCTTGTGTGAATATTGCTGCTTCTCCTGCTCTGCTCATATGAACCCAATTCACTGCATACTGTTGTTAGCAGAGGAAGATTTTTTGCATTAATATTAGAATAACTGCAGTTGCTCATTTGAAGGAAATGAGAAGAAAATGAGAAGCATCAAATTTCTACAGTGTTTATGCAAATTTGATTGCTGGCACTGGTTACTATCTCAGAACAGCTTTTATCTGTCTTGCAAGAATGAATGATAGAGTGATGGAACAATATAATAATATTCTCCTATGAATGGTTAATACACAATGGGAGGACAAAAGCAATATCCAAAAGTCTGTGTGTGCATGTATAGCTGTGTTCTTCAAAGGTTTCTAACATCTTGGTTGAAAAATAATGTTGCTTGTCTTTTATCCTATGCAGATCATTAGAGATTTTTCCTTCTAGAAAAGTCAAAGAAAAATCTCCAGGTGGGGTCTCACCACAGCAGAGAGGGAGAATCACCTCCCTTCACCTGCTGGTTACGCTTCTTTTGATGCCGCCTAGGATATGATCGACCATAAATATGATGTTGGATTCAAGGCTAACTTCCTCAGTACACTAAGTTCCTAAATCACAATAGTCAGAGCCAAAGACCCAAAACACTCTAATACTCACAAAAAAAAAAAAAAAAAAAAAAAAAAAAAAAGGCACAAAGAATGAAGGAATTAATTTTCTGTACCTTCATATCCTGAGGAACATAAAACAACCGTGGCCCTATAGATCTTCCACCTATTCTTTGCACTCAGCCCCTCCTTTAACAAAACACGATGTTCTTCATTGCCAGGACTGAAAAACAAATCTCCTTGGATTGCAAGCAGACTTTAATTTCTGCATCCCCACCACTGGAGCTTACTTGCTCGATTACAAGGATATAGGGTGATCACAGCATGATCCTCCTTTGACAGCACTCTCAGGCTTAGGTTCACTAGTACACTCATAAGCTGATGATCAATGATCCACCTGAATTTTTGTGATTCATCGTCTCAATGGCAAGTGGCAGTTCTAACTCACTGTGCAATAGATGTAGACCTGAAGACAGACCTTGTTGACGTTATTATATATTAAAAATATTTCAATGTCTGCAAAACAAAACAAAGTAGTAAATGGCTAATATAGAATATATGAATAGTGGCATGATTCTGCTTCCCATTCACATGAACAAGGAGTCATTGCATTCATATCAGATAAAAACATGATGTTTTTGAACAGTCTAGTGCAACATCAATTTTACCGATTAAAAAGCAATAAGGTAAAAAATAGGATATGTATTTCATTATTATATGTCACCATAGTGTGTATTAGTGACAGTCAGCAGCATCAGCAGAGCCAAGCACGGCTTGTTGGGCTGATTTACATCAGCCACATGAATTCCCCCAACCACATTGCTATTACTATTACCCTGTTACTATTACCCTATCCTCAGATGCATGGCCTTGTAGACCTCTGACCTCTATAAACTTTCCTCACCGTGACAGATCTTTCAGGTCTCCTAGTGGGGTCACAGCTGTCTTTGCTGAGCCATTTGTCTCCCCACTCCTGAATCCACATTTCCTTTCCTTTTCACTGTATAAATGTGTGTGAACACCTCTGGGCCTCACGCAGGGCACTCTGGGCTCATTGGCCTTGCTGACCTACAAGACCTTTAGTATCTACTATGAGCCACTGCAATGTAAAACCAGGAATGACATTGGGAAGACAATCACAGTCTGAGAAAGTAGCAAGAACTGGGCAGCAGCGGCATCTGACCACCACTTGGCAATGCGGAAAGGCTGGTGGAAGTTCAGAGGTCCACCTGTACCGGAAACTGGGTCCTTAGCTCTCCAGGCAGTTTCTATGATCATGTCTACAGTGTTGAGTCCAATGCAAAGTAAAAGTAGCTAAGCTAATTTCAGTCCTACAGTGAGTTTATCAGTTGCAGCAGTGAATCATGCCTATGAATCTGCTCTGCTGCTTTGTGGTGTATTTTGTGACCCACCTGGTTGTATCTCCCTCCAAAGCTTGTGGGATTCATAGCCAGCTTTGGTCCCTGATATACCTCTTGATCACTGGATGTCACCTTTAACTAAAATGCATTTAAAAAGCTAAAGAAATTTCATTAAAAGCCTGCAAAAAGTTGAAATCAATTTAGTCGATAATATACAGTACACTGAAAATAATTATTGTGGCTTATAGTGATTCCGTGGGTGATTAAAAAAAAAACACCACATACTCTGTACCAATCCATAACAGTTATACTCAGGAGTTACAAAGCTAAAAGGATTTAACCTTAAACATTCAGATCTCCAGAAGCCATCTGTTTAGCACTTGTTTTACAACAGAAGCACAGCTAAAGGGATGGCAGCAATATTGTCACTGCAATTCTCCAATAACTTTCCTAAACTTAATCAAACTTTATTTCACAAAAATTTTGCTTCCTCCACTTTATCAGTGCCAGTGAATTCAGTGAGTCTGTTCAAAATTTATAAGCACTAAGTCTCTCTGGATTGCCCAGCCATTATCTGTGAACATCTTAATGTCCTACAAATAATTCTACATTTCACCACTCCTGAAGTTTTTCCTGCCCGATTTTGCTACCCATCACCCAGACACCCACAGCTCAACAATCAAAACACACAAGTAAAGAATAAATAATTTAAAATAAAAGACATTTAATCATATCTCATTCTTTTCTTAGGAATGATCTTTAGGGGTTATTGAAATGATACTGCCACTAAATTTGCATAAAGCCACTAAGAATTCAGTCTTTGCTTCCTTCTCTATCCATTCCTTTTTTCTGTTAGATCCTCCCCTTGTCTCTTGTGTGTCATAAAGAGGCTCCCCATCTATACATCCCAAACCAGTAATGTACATATAGGCACTGCCACAGAACCATAAATCACCCAGAAATGCCAGAGGACATGGAAGCACTTTCACAGACATCTTTACAGGAGGCAAACAGGAGGCACTTACCTGTCAGCTGCAAAGCACTGTGAACAAGAGAAAGAACAAGCAAGAACCCGAAGAACATAACTGTGAGTGCTGTTTTCTTTTCTTGCATTCACCAAAAGCTGGATGATAAGAGTTGCTGGCAAAAAAAGTCCCGCTGAGTGACCAATCCTCCTCAATTTTGAAGGCTGGATAGTTGGATATAAAGCTCTCAGTGCTAAATAAGGAAATATTCTGTCACATGCCACATTGCAAAAAAAAAAAAAAAAAAAAAAAAAAAACCCAAACCACACAGCACAAATTTTAACTTTGAAAAAGAATGACTTCTCACTGAGGGCAAACCATGTTGCCTTGAGAAAGCAGGTGATACATAGAAGGTTACATCTCAGTATCTTCCTGCTGTCTCTCCTGAAGAGACATCTGGGGAGCTCATGAGATCAAGTCAACAGTGAAATACCAAAGACAGACACTCAGCCTCAGCTTTTAAATCTTACACCTTAATTACACAGTGAAAAAGTAGCATCAGGAAAACATGGCAGTCTCATATTTTCATGTGTGAGATGAGACAGGATTGAATTTTAGAGGATTTTAGGTCAGACAGTCATACCAAGAGCCAGGCACAATTTCAGGAAATGCCACCTATCTCTTCTTACCCACATCACAGAACAAGCACTCAGGAGTTTGGTTTCCAAATGTATAGGTAGAAACCGGAAAGAAACAGCACTCCCCTACTAACCACTATAGACTGTCCCTATAGCTGCATAAAGGCCTGACTTTATCACAGTAAATTTTTACCATAGAAATATTATGTTTTGTTTAGGAAAACTGCTACATGGAAGAAAAAAAAAATATGTGGCCTGAAAATAATATTTGAAGTATAGTAACATATTTGTTCAGCACCTGTAGCAAAAATGTGACAGCAAGAAAATTTGGCATCATCTCCTGTTTGTTGCCAAGATGATCGCATTTCCTAAGTACAGGATTTGTTCCTACTTGGCTGCTCAGCAGAAAGACAATGCAAGAAAGAGAGTTAGTTCCCTGAGAAAGTCTACAATATTGAAATAAAAAGGAGAAGTTGAATCGTGAAATAAGAGATTAGAAGAAAACGCCAGGTATAGATGTTAGGAAGGTGGGGGCAAAGTTAACTGAATTTTCTTTTTCAGATTATGACAAAATATACTAACAACAACAAAAATGTCATCAGATTTTTCTGACTATTGCTAAACTTTTTTTTTTTTTTTTTTTAACATAAGTCTCTTAATCAGCTGCCAAAGATCTTTCCTAGAAAGAGGGAAAGTTTTCTTTGGCCTGAACTGGTTAGTCTTTGACTGACAGCATTTCCTTACAGCATGTGGCCTATTTATATAACAGATACATTGTCATTTATATTGACAGGAAATTTAACAGCCTTGTTTTATTCTGGAGCTCATATGGCACAAGGCCAAGAGGAATTCTACTTTCTTCTTGGTTGGACATTGTGAAATAACAAAGCAGCAAAAAAGGAATGGTCCCTTTTCTTCACCCTCCTCTGCTGCTCGAGCCACACCAGAGCCAACTGCATCATGGCAGCAAAAGAAACATTGGGTCATTAAGAAGAAACAAGCACTCGCTAGACATGCCTTCAGCTGGGTTGCAGACCAGTTTTAGGGCTAAAAATCTGAACAATTTATAATGCTTTTTTGATAATCGAAACACATCTTGTGCACTTGCACCTTTTCTTGCATGACCAGTTCTGTGAATTATGGGGTGCTGTGCTGGTTCTTGGAAAGTGGTGGCTGCTTGAGGCTGCCAAAATCCCTGAGGCCAGACTCCAAGGAACAGCAAAGGCAGAAGAGCAAACCTTGCTACATCACCTGAACCTGACACCTCCTGATCACTGTGAGCCACCAGATGTGTACCTCAGGGAGTGCCAGGCAGGAGGTGGCACTACCTTCTTGCTCCTTTGCACTTCAGAAATCTGTCAATGTTGGGCACCTTCATCACACCACTACTCAGGGTGTAGCCCCAGCACAAGCTGCATCCAGCCATGAAGTGCTGGAGGATGCCCAAAGGAGGCTGTGACCCCATGGGAAGCCCGTGATGGAGCAGGCTCATGCAGGACCTGTGGCCCTGTGGGGGGCCCATGCTGGAGCAGTCTGTTCCTGAGGGACTGCACCCCACGTATAGGACTCATGCTGCAGCAGTTCCTGAGGAACTGCAGCCTACAGGAAGCACTCACGTTGGAGAAGTTTGTGGAGGGCTGTCTCCCATGGGAGGGACCCCGTGGTGGAACAGGGGAAGAACATGAAAGTGTGAGGAGTCCTCCCCCGGAGGAGGAAGGAGCAGCAGAGACAACGTGTGATGGACTGACCCAACCCCCATTCCCCATGCCCTGGTGCCGCTGGTGGGCAGAGAAATGGGGAGCAAAGTTGACCCTGGTAAGAAGGGAGGGGTGGAGGAGAAGGTGTTTTAAGATTTAGGGTTTTGTTTCTCATTACCCTACTCTGATTTGATTGGTAGTAAATTAAAGTAATTTCCCCAAGTTGAGTCTGTTTTGCCCATGACAGTAATTGGTGAGTGATCTCTCCCTGTCCTTCTATCAACCCATGAGCCTTCAATTGTATTTTCTCTCTCCTGTCCAGCTGAGGATGGGAATGATTGAGTGGCTTTGGTGGGCACATGGTGTTCTGCCAGGGTCAACCCATCATGGCTACACAGACAAAAGATTTTTTAAAAGCATATTTAGTGGCAAATGTAATATGAAACTTTAAATGAAAAATATCTCCCTAATATGGAATTATTAAAGTAATCTTCACTAGTTAGCATGGGAATGCATGAAAAGTCTGGTCTTTATTTTCATCCAAAGCAGGAAATATTAAATTAACTAAACTAAAATTTTAAAATGTCAGCATGTATTTTGGGGGTATTGAAAAGCCAATTGTCATATTGTCATAAAATTGGCTTACGTTTTCTACAAAAAATTGTGTGAATATTTGTGATGGGATGAATAATTTGGTCCATATGATTTAGCCTATGTCATACTAAGAGCAATGCAATGCTATTAGTAATAGAAAATGTTCATATTGTTTTTACATGTAGAATTCATTATGTATTAAGAAAAAGTCATGTACTCTATAAAAATACTAGAACAAAAAAGAAAACAACATGTACAGCAAGTATAGCTCCATGAAGTACTGGGATAACATAAAGAAGTCAGAAATACATCAAGTTTTTGTCATTTTAATCTTCACAAAATAACTTGTGGTGGAATACCTAATGGTGTTAACTACATTGAGAAAGAACAGAAAATAGAGCAAGGAAAGCATGCATACTGAAATTAAATCAGCTTTGTCTTACGTACTTATATTCAGACTGATGGATTGAAAAATTTCATGTAGCAATCCTAAATCACTAATGGTAATATCCTAGAAATTATACGTATTGCATAACATCTTAGAATATTGGAGAAGAATTACACACGCTTAAATCAGATTTTAAAATAAATTTAATTTGGTTTAAGAGGGGAAAATTGTGGATCACATAATTCAACAAAAAGATAATAAAAATAGCATTGAATTTTGACTGATATGAAGAGATGTTCTTTTAATACCTACTTTGCTAATGGTCTTATTTTTTTGCAGTTATCAGAAAGTGGTCAGACTCATTATAAATCATATGCTTGCACAGCAAGAACAAGATGCAAATGTAACACCATTGCTCAATTCAAGAAAGCATCTTACTGAAGTAAAAATCCTGACAATCTTGTCTTTCATCTAATTGAGATTTGGAAGGTGCAATTAACAAATATCAGTGATCTCACCTTTAGCAGGAGTGGAGGAAACATATTTCAGATCAAAGAATTCTTTCTCTAATAGGACCATCTAATTTATATATTCCCTTTGGATCTCTGTAAGGTTTGTACCCCAAAACACGCTTTGAGTAACATATTCTGTTGACTGAGATGTACATTTACACATTTGATACAAGAAGCCGTTGGATCATTACCAAGCCCTCACTTCTCAGCCCAGCCTCATTTTATAAGCAATTGGTAGAGACAGCTGAGGCTAAAACATCTTTAGGGCTTGCCTGAACGTATTACAAATTAACATCTCAATTCGTTACATTGACACTTTACTATTCCATCCATAAAATCATACATGGTCTTCTGTGTTTAAGGTTCCTCTCTTATTTCTGCTATACAAATTAGAAAGACTCTTTACTGTCTGTGCCTTTTAGGAATTTTTTTTTAGGTAGCAAAACACCCCTTTCAACAGAGGGAGAAGACCTGTCAAGCGCAAATAATGTCAAACCTGATAATTTTTCTCCTTTAAAGGAATACCATAATCCCAGAAAGATGCAGAAGAATTACATGACCTCTGAGGAGGTGCTGGAAGAACTTAATCCACAGGAGGGAAGACTGGAGCAGAACATGATAGCAGTCGCCAAAGATGCAAAAGGTTGCTGCATAAATTATCCTACATATCTACGCGGAAAAGGACAAGAAATACAGGAAAAGAAACAATGGAATCAGTTTAGCAAGGGAGAATCAGGAAAAAACTTCCTAATATTACAATTAAGTACTTGGGCAATTTATTTAGTAAGAGACTTTTAAAAAACAAAATAGGATAGTTGTCAGAAATTAACCAGACTTACTTGTCCCTGCTTCACCAAGAGTAGTCTTCAATGTTTTCCAATTTACCTTTCTATTTCTAGAAATTAAGAAATATTTTCCAGGTTCCAGTACAACATTCACATATGCTCATGAAAAGAAATAAAATTGTGACATTGGTTTGCAATCTTAAACTGATGTAACCCTTAACTTCTATGTTAATGCAGTTCAATGCAAGCAAGTCTTGGGCACTTGTGGGACACTGGGGTAGAGCATGACAGACAACGGATCAGTGACTGCCACTGGGAATTTGTCATCGGTGGCCTGTCCACTTCGGTGGTCTCTCAGCTGCTTTCCCACCCCCATGAGACACTAATGCTGCTCTAATTTAGGGGAAAAGCGTTTGTAGCTCCTCAACCCAATCATATAACCAAAGGGGCACAGGCTCAATCTAAAAAGCAAGCAAATTTGGTGAAAAATAAAACTCAATCACCCTTTGCAATACGAGCAAGAGAAAAGTGAGGGGTGAAGGTGGGACTTCAGGCTGAGCTTCACCAACAGCCCAAGTCAATTCCCTCAGGGCCTGCGAGGGCCTCTCTGTGTCCTGTGCCCAGCTGGGCAGGGCCACCCTCACCCTGGAGCTGCCACTGGCTCTGCCTGCTTCTATACAGAGCTGTTTCGGCACACCAAGGCAGCACAGATGTAGTCCTTTTTTCCTTAACATGCTGAAGCAGGTCATAACAAGGTCAACTAGACCCAGAGTCGGTGGGAGGTGGGCGTGAGGGGTGAAAAGCTCTGTTGTGAAGAGAAAGCTCTAGGTCCATCATGCAACATCAGCCTTGGACTCACAAGGGATGGTGAGACGTAGCCAAGCTTTCCTTGGGGAGAAGAAGCAGATGACTGCTTGGAAATTTTTCTTATTTTCCACCATAAGAGAATGGGATGTTAAAATGAAAACAGCAGGCTAAAATGAGAAAGTAAACTACAGGGCCAAAGTCATCACCAGTGACAGTGAGTGGGCACCAGTGGTGAGTGGGCACCAGGAGCTCACTTCTTGTTTCCAGTGACGGGGCCACAGGTGCCAGATTCAAGGGAAGGCAGGCCCCCACATCAGAGACTGCACCCAAGGCTGCATGTCACAGCTGCAGACATTGCCTAGCCTTGCTGATGACCCAAGAGCATTTGAACTTCAATATTTTGTCTGAGGCACAGCAGACCAATGTATGCTCCATGACTGCTGATTTACAGATACACTCATCAACCTTTTGTACTACCCTTTAACTGCTTCTCGTTAACTGAGACGCAGTAATCATTGGAAATAATCAACATGCATCTTTGTACTATTGTTTAATAATGGATTGTGTAGGAAAAAAATAACTAGTCCAGCCATACTTCCTGGATAACAGTATATAGTTTTAAAAATAACTGGAAAAATGCCTGTTCTTCATATTATCTCTATGTTGAGTCATTGTTTTCTTCCTTTGTTTTATCACTGCTCCTTTCCTTATAAAAAAAAACAAACCACCATATACACTTTCCAGAAATAAATGTTTCAAAATATTTTCCATGGGCTGATACTTCAAGGAGCATCTGGACAATGCTCTTTGTTGTACATTTTAGTGTTAGGTAATCCTGTGAGAAGCAGGGAGTTGGACTCGATGATCCTTATGGGTCCATTCCAACTCGAGATATTCTATGATTCTATGATAATTTTCTAGACTTTCCTAATCCCTTTCTTTATGTTAATTCCCTACCATGTCTAAATGCAGCATTTGACTTGAACATTCAAGAGAATCATATTGAAGCAGAAAGGTTGGCAGAAAATTTATTTAAGACTTTTCTTTCCCCACTACTTGTGGATTCGTGAGGTGCAGAATATGATTTTAAACGTGGGTAACAAGGGTGTGTGAAAAACATCACAGCTGAAGAATGTCCTAATCCCCAACACCAATTCATGGCCTGACCTACCTGTCAGTCTCCATGGGGGTGGGAGGTATGTAGCAACTGAAGTCTCTTTACGTCAACCGGCAAGGAAGACACTAGTTCTACCCCTCCTCACATACCTTCCAATTACAATTGTATCAAACTTACTTTCTGAAAGAGGAAGGAAATTTTATAATTAACAGCACAGAAGGAGATAGAGAGAGCAGACTTTCACATGGACTGTAACCAAAAGAATCTCTTAACTACAAAACTATAAAAAGATCTGTAGGGCTCGGTTTCTTTTTTTTTTTTTCTGGGAAGTTACACACAGTAGTTCAAATAATGTGTAAAAGGAGCTCTGTGAAGAGCTCTAAGGGCTGGCTTTAATCTGAAATAGTTTCCAGATTTCTTTGTTGTGAAGGGCACCTAAATCTATCACAGCTCTTCCAGGCATAGTCTAAGCATTGTAACATCACTGTGATGCAATTACTACTTTTATTTCTTTTGGGAGTTTGAATTAATAACTCTCTGGGAACAGAAAGTGGTTTGCCTAAGTCTCAGTCATCAGTTCAGTTTACTTCTCACAACTGCCTAATCCTGAAGCTACCACCTTACTTAACCTGAACATGCCCTGGGCACAGTACTTTGGTCATGCCATTTCTGCAGAATTGCTTGTTTTGGAGACAAAGGCACCTGTCTGTGGCCTAAAGTAACCCATATCTAGGCAGACGGTCATATGAGTTCCACTAATGAGTTGAAAAGAGCTACAAGGATAATGGTAATGGTCATGATTGGGATTTATGGTTCAGATCTCTTTTGCAGGGCAAGTTTTGTTTGCCTAGCTTGTGCTGGCAACGCAAACCACGTGTGCCGCAGGGAGCTGGGGCCAGGGCTCCAGGTCTGCTTTAGCCCTGCCACCAGCCATGGGCATGCAGTTAGACCGGCCTCCCAATTGCTTCTTCCCTCTCTTACTCTCGCTCCTTGCTGCATGGATACAAAAATAGGGGTGGAGAGTCTCCTCACCTAAGGTAAGCCAGGCACCATGTTTAGGGAACTTCAAAGGGTTTAGATTCAACCCCTTTTACCCACTGATGGTCTTCCACAAACATCTTGACTGTTACAAACAAGACAGTCAATAATCTCCAGCCACTGCTAGCACCATGAAACCATCTTAAAAAAGGCTTCAGCAGACCAGAGCACAAAATGCTGAAGGCATCTAATGCTTCTTGTTGAGTCCTGCCTTCTCAGGGAAGAAGTATAAATGTACCAAGCTGTTTTCTGGCAATATATATCCCAAGAAAAATGTAGAGAGAGGAGAAGCACCCAATATACTACTTAGCTCTCTGCTAAAAAGAAATCTTAGAAAAAGTGAGAAAATTGAGGAAAAAAAAGTGCTCAACCTGGGCATTTCAAACAGGAAGACTGGATTACACCCCTTGGTGTCAATAGCCTGTGGATTTACCTAATGCAGAAAAAAATTACCAGGTGCTCCTTTCAATTATTAACCAAAACTTAGCAATTTGTTCACTAAAGCATAGACAGACAAAGAGGAAACTCAGGAACTCGCAAAGCCGAATCTTGCCATTCCTATATCTGCAACTAATGAATGTTAAAAGGATAGAAGAGGAAGTAAAAAAATAATTAAGAATGTAGGAACAAGCTATATGTAGAAACATCTATTTGACAGACAGATGTGAAGTGAGCTGGTCATCTCCAGCCATATTTCCATGGACAAATCCAGAATCACTACGGTAACTAGGAAAATTTTGCACTGCCCAAACCTGCCCTGATTTTCAATATATCCAGACACGGAAAAAGTTAAAGGTTAGTGTTTCTGTTCTTAGCTCTGCCTTTGTGCAACCTATCAGGCCCTCCTCCTTCCCAATCAAACCATACATCCTCTGATTTTACATCTGCACAGAATGATAATGTTGTGAAGTCTAACTGACATCTAGAAAAATGTTTCATTTCCTCAGATAGAAGGCCTTGTGTCATGATACACACCATTAAAAACTGCTAGGATGATCTGAACTACCTATAGAAAGCTGGTAAGCCTTGGTCAAAACTTCAAATTCAAGTCACAGCCAGTGCCCAACTAAAGGACTGTCCAAGGCCACATTCTCTGCAGCCAATGTCATACTTTTTTCAGTTAACACTTATCTCTAAACATTCACCTAAGTAGGCACATCTTCCATCAAAGTACACTTTTGTGGATGCTGTCCATATCACTGCATGTACAGACTGCTCTTAACTTAGATGAATTTCCATATGTTTGAAGCCGATGTACATTTAAAATGAGTTTGGGCTCCTGCCCCTATTTTTAGTAATCTCAGTCTTGGCAGTATCACAGTCTATCAAACCTAAGCCTGTCTGGAAAGCTTCAGTGCAGAATACATTTTCCTTTTTATTTTACATGAGGCAGTGTCACTGCATTCAGGAGCTTAATTCTTCATACCAAAACATACAGCTGCACTGTTTAAAGTACACTCTTCATTGCGGTAACATTTTGTCAGACGCTTCATTAGGAGGCATGTAAACAACAGAAGATGAGCAAATATTTGCAAGATTATTTCCTATGCCATGAACATCAACTAGTTCTGCCCAGCTTTGCATAAAACAACAGGAGGGCTTAAAGATAAAAACCAAATGTTATGGTTGGGCTGCAGGACAGCCCCATACATTATTCTCATCTACTATATGTAGCTTTTTTTAAAAAAGATTAATTTGATTAATCTTAACACTTAGAGACTGGCTGGAGTACTTGGAGAACTTCATAATTCTCAGGAAACGCTGATGAAAGCTAGACAGGGTTTGAGAATATCAGAAAACAACAAACAGTAGGAAAAAAAAGATGAACCAAGGAATTATAAGCCAGGTGGATTTACCTGAATTCCTGGGAAGGTAATAGAAAAATGGTACTATTTGCTAATCATGAGAGAATAACTAGATAGTAAGGAATCAGAGTCATCCTCTAAAGAAAGAGCAGTAATTAACAGTTTATGTTAAACCGGAAGGTGTACTGACAAGGGTTTTATGGAAAGACTTGGTGCTATTCTGTATGTAAACAGCTCAGATAATGGCAAAAAAGTGTACTTAATAAATTATTAAAACTTGGCAAATGAACTTAAACTAAACAGTGCTCAGGAAGAGTCATTATTGCAGAGTTCTCTATCCTGTAAATGGATGTAGGCATGTGTCCTTCGCCCATGCCAATGAGCACCCCACCAAAGGGACATCTAGGTCCAGTTTGGCACATCCAGCATTAGAGAGACCATTCTCATAAAGCAGTCTGAACACAGCCATCATCTGCCTGTTCTGGAGCAACCAAGAGCTTATTACCAGCAAAGATGAGGACTGCTCTAGCCCAGCTGTCCTGAGGAAGTGGCGACATTGCAAAGCACGGCAAAATTATTAGTAAAGAAGCTTTGAGTATGTTGCGCACGGGAGGTGTGAAATCATCACTGTTGGAATCTTTATAAGAGGTTGTATCTGTCAGCAGCTGTTTAGCTGACACTGCCTTTGGGCAGGACATTTTCAGTTCCCAGTTTCTATCATGTATGTGATAAATGGTTCCTATCCATAGTATATATAAAATTCTAAGATCTTTACATTATGCCATGCCTTCTATGGCTTACATGAACATTAGAAGAAAGAAACTCCATTTGCACTTTTCTTTCACTGGCATCCAGAACAAAAGAGAATATGTTTATTCAAGCATGATTGAAATCCCTCCTAAATTCAAAATTAGATATTTTTGAAGCTTAAAAATCTGAAGTGACAGATTGTTTCACCATACAGCTTGTGTGACATGGAAGTGACACATTCCCACAGCAGAACACAATGTGTCTGTGTGCTGAAGCTTTATATACTGATTGTTTCTATAAGAGTGTGAAGTAAAATGCAATTCTACCAGCTAAGAACTTGACATTTCCAGCATCACAACAGATTTGCATAGATACTATATGTTGGGAATAGTTGTTATTTTTGCAATTACCTTGCTGAGCTTCACATTTTGAAGTGTGATCCTGCTCCTGTGTACGGACTAGAATGGCTGGATAACTGCTTCACCCATAAGCAGTGTCATCACCTCGTTTTCCGCACATACCAGGTGAAGCACCTCTGTGCTTGTCCCTCCTCTGTTGCCTCTGCCTCTTTGCAAAGACAGAATGATGTGAAGGAAGCGGCTGGATCCACATGCACTCCTCCACGGCAATTTGCTTTTGCAGAGACCAGCAACTAAAGGGCATTCACTGACAGTCCCTGCGCATCCATCTCATCATGAAGAAATTGAGGAAAACAGGGAATTGTCAAGAAATATGCAGGGGTTAAGATACTAACAAGATGCAAGGACTGGGAGGTAGATAGTAGTCTAGGGAGGGAATCTGATACTGGGAGACAGAAGATAAGTGACCACAGGATCAAAAATACTCACAGTCACTCAGAAATATGAAGAGGAGGAAAACTGCTTTCAACTCCTGCTTCCTTACTTTCTTTTCTTAACTGATTTCTTTGGTTAGTTTGGTTGCTGGAGTTTTTTTCACACTGACACATAATTAATTTCCTGAGGACATGGGACCCCAGTTTCTCACATCTGTTTTGGACACTGATTTGGAATACCAGCTGCAACTTTTACAACCTACTGGAAGCACTCATCTAATTGACCATCAGAGTTCAATATATGGGAGCATCAACCCAGCTTTCCAGGTGGGTTAGCATAGTAATCATGGCCACAGGAAGAGATCCCAGGTGAGTATCCAATACATGATATTGTCCAAAGTGCCAGTGAACTATAATGGGTAAAAATACATGTATTTTGAATTTAATATTCTTTTATAAGCAGACATCTCAGTTGCAAAATAAAAAAATGCCTGTATTAAACCATTGGTAGAAGCTATGGATTTTACAACAGTGCCCAAAAAGGTAATCCTGGTATTTGTGGTACTCTGTTGACAAGCCCTGCACTCACCCATGCCCTGGACCGTCGGACTGCAATGGCCAGCATGGCTTCACTGCCAAACTGCTCTGAGCAAAATGTCATCCAGCAGATTAGGGAATCAAGCCTTGCACATCTGCAGTCTTGATAAGGACTCCACTCAGTGGTAAACAAAAGATGCTGCAGCTCTTAAGAGTGGCAGCACATCAGGGAAGCCATTTGTAGTCCATGTGCCAAAGCCACCGATCCAAGCTGGCCAGGCATCACCTCGCTCCTGTCTGCAAGCCGAAGCCTCATGCCCAGGCTGATCTGCTTTAAACAGTGAGAGAGGTGCCAGAGAACCATGTGAGCCATGCCTCGCACCCGCTCTGCGTCTGAAGGGGCTGGCAGTGCCTGTGCTGGCCCTGTCAGCAGACAGCTCCAGCAGAGTCACCCATTCACTAATCAAGAGCAGACCATGACTTAAATGGACAGACAGCTTTCCTTGAAACACGGTAAAAATCAAAAAAATATTTTAAAGCATAGGGTAAGGAATTACTTTCTTTCACTACTATTTCTGGCCCTTTTTCAGCAATCACAGGACTTCTCCTAAAACATGCCCAGTGGTATGAGATCTTTAGGTCATGTTTTCTACAGACAAATTCGCAAAATAGGCTGGTTCTACTGGATATGATTCCATATTTCTGCCATTCTTATTCTTTATCAGTAAGTGTATTTACTAGTCACACTGGCTGTTTCATTACAGGTATTTTTACATACAAAAATATATGAGGACTATTTTCACCAATATTTAGGAGACCCAGTCCTGCACTTTCTGGGCATGTACATTTCCTGCACTGGGGCACAGGGTGACATCAGGAAATATCCATAAACTAACATGCAGAATGAACTTCATAAAGAATATGCAGTAACTGGGTTGTGAAATGAAATGCAAAATTGAAGATTCTTACGCAAGGAAAGACTGACCAGAGAAAGTTTCCTTTAATGAAGGCAATAGTGAAGGATTATACACACACATGCACACACAGAGCTACCACTGTTCTTCATGGAAAGATGTGAATCAACGTTTTAGTTCTCTGAACTAAACCAGAATAGTCTACCATTGGGCTTCTTACAAAAAGAAGTATTATTTTTTAAAAGATGCTTTATTTTCAAAGTCACTAATTTAAAAAAAAAATGAGTCAAGCCGTGTTGGCATGAGAACAGGAATTAAGCAGGATTAAGGAATGTCTTTAACTCTGAGAAATAAAACAAAAAAGTCTCTTCAAGGACACCAGACCTCTGCCCTCTGATGTACTAGAAAATCTTTTCATATTTTGACACTCTGAAAGTTACGGTACACTGCCCTACGCTGTTTACTCTGTGGGGCAATTAATAGGATGAATAAGTCAGAAAAGAAACTAAAATTTTGAAATGGTATGAAAAACACAACGAAGAGGACTGCTGTCAGAAATTATCTTGATACATGTGAAGTGTCAGAACATCCAAAGCGATTCAATAGGAAGAAAAAAGTGAGCATGCTGAAGAAATACTAAATACTTTACTTTTTCCAAGAAGTATTGCAATACTAAATTTTTTGTCTACCAGCTTTCTGGGGGTTTATTTATATAGGAAAATTTTGTAACGGTATATACTGAGTGTATTAGCTAGCCTGTTGGTAAGCCTTTATGTGGAATTTTTCCTATTCCATGCAAATCAGAGTAAATCACCTCCCATTTATTGCACATTAAAATCTGTCTATTTGAGGACTTACTGTGGAGTTGCTAGAGTACTGTAAAATTCAAACCCAAGGTTAATTGCATGCTAATTTATGTATACAGATGAATGCAAAAACACCATTTATGGCTCAGGAAATTCCTAAGCTGCAAATGTTGAGGCGAAGAGGCTAATAAGGAGCTACTACTTGATGTTTGCCAACTCTTGTGCTCTTCATTAAACACCTGCTTTTGGACACCATGAGGGCCAGGATGCTTGGCTAAACAAACCTTTGATATGACCCAGTAGAGCTATTCTTAAATTGTGATGAAAGCCAAATTTACTGGTTTAATTCAAGCAGACATCCTTCTCAGTTCTCTTGTGTAGACCTGATAGGGATCTACAGGGACCCACATTGCAATGGCTGGAGAAAAGGAGTCATCTAAACATATTCAATCAGCCCTTTCTGCTGCTCTCTGTCACTTCAGGACACTCTACAGATGCCAGTCTGTAAACCATTTCAAGCACTCTTGGATAAAGTTTAGAAATCCATTCAGGATAATGGAATTTTTCCAAGTGTGTTTAAAAATATATATAACAGATGGAACTGCTGGGTTTTGAAAATAAATAGGACTCTATACCTGAGTTTCAATTCTATAAAAATATGCTGCACTAGAACTCATTTCAGAGTACATTGTTTTCTAAACAGCAATTATTCCTCAACTTCTCCAATTACTGGCTTAACATGGGTTTAGAGGATTTTGGCAGACACCAAGAAATACTTGGTATTCAGGCAGGACTTAGAGAAATTTTTGGTCACAACTGACCACTTCCCTGGGGTGCTGGTAGCACCTGATGAGACACCACAAACACAACGTTGATGGAAGGTGCTTGTGGCACCTGTGCTTTGATCTCATGTTAGTGGGAAGCTGAAGCCTGACGTGGGTGCTCGCACTGCCCACGTGGCCACCAGTCATGCAGCCAGGAGAGCGGTGCTGCTTCCTACAGTGCTGGCCATGCCTCTTCCCTGCCTCTGACACATTTTCTGCTTGCCTTCTTTACTTTTTTGCAACAGCCCAGGCTCTAGCTCAACAAAAGTGCGTAATCCTGTATACCACTACTGACCACAGAATTATAGAATAGTTTACACTAGAAGAGATCTCTGGCGGTTATTGATTGAATCCCTTGCTCAAAGCAGGGCCTCAAAACTATATACTGTTTCAAAGGTTGCTCAGGACCTTTTCCAGCTGAGTTTTGAGTATTTCCACAACCAGAATGACTTTGCAATACAAAAATTTATCTATGTTGATACATTAAGTGTGAGAACAGGCAGAAACTGCTTACAAAATTAACTCTTAATGACATTCTAATTGTTTGAGCTACCTAACATCATATGAATAATTGAGAAAAAAAAAACCCACCTTAGGAATATTTGTAGCGAGTTATGATAAAATATTAAACTTCTGGAACTGAAATTATTCCAGTATTCAGTGCAATTTCAGTCAAATTATAAAAGTGCACAAGAAGCAAAGGAAATAGTTAAAGGAAGGCAATTCACAGAATGTGCTTGTCTCTTGTGATTCTTTAGCCAAATGCAAATAGCTTTTACGCAAAATTTAAGGATTTCCTTCCTTTTTATCTTATTTCTAGCTTCCTCATTTATTTAAAATCCCTTCCCTATTTTGTGTCACTACACCAAGCCTTTGTATCATTAAATTTCACATCTTCGGTAAAGTAATTATAATGTAGCCAATTTTTAATGGCATAGTTGATTCCCTATTATTTTTAAACAAACTAGGAATGAACAGTTTCACTGCTATGTGCTCTAAACATAGCTGCTTTGACAAATAGTCAAGAAGCGAAATGGTCTCTTCTTTCCCAAATATTTGTTATCTTTGCAATGTGTGGAGAGTGCACATTTGTACTTTCCCATTTCCTCTTAAAAATTCGTTGTAAGTGGATTTAAGTATAAATAGATCCTAAATTTTGCATATTTTTAAATTCATCATCAAGTCAGAGTACACTGCAAACTGTGCCTTTAACAGAAGGTTACTTTCAGGTATCAGCCTTACAGCCATCACCATCCCATCATAGCTCTGAAATCAAAATTACTGTCACCAGGAGAAAAGGCTGCTGTTCCCACTGCCCAGTAATAAAAAGCGAATCTATTGGAACATGGAGTGCAGGAGAAATCTCTGGGTGGATGGGAGATGTGTAATCAAGCTTCATTACTAGTCCACCCTCCTCTTGACAGCTGATTCATCCCACTCACTCCCCTCACTGATCACAGGCATCATACACCCAATGTACCATTTTTTCTTCCTGTTTTTCTTGCTTCCTCCCACCCCTCGAAGAATAGACCCCAAGCTGGCCAGATCCAGCAGCTGGAATTATCAGCACCTTTTCTTCGACCTGAATACATCCCAGGACACCAAAGGGGGTTTTGTTTGTTGTTTAAAAACAAACGTCTCCACTTCCCACAGTATCTTTGCAGAGAAAGTGCTTGCCTGTAAGCTTTCTCTCAGTTGCAAAATGGCCTGTACAGTTCCTCTGCAGTTCTCTAGGAGAAACCTCTTCCTTTCTATCACCCCAAAGGCTTCCCCACAAGTCCACTTTCTGTTCCTCTTAGGAAAACCCTGGTTTCCTTCCCATCCTCTGCACTCCAGCACAATACTCCAAAACATACACCCCCC